>NC_053168.1:96586651-96739151 GCF_016835505.1 Polypterus senegalus
CCTACCAAAGATATTTCTGTCGACTAAATAAAAATTCCTTCTATTTAAAATTTAAATAGAACTTGAACAAATACGATAGTTCATATTATCCACGCAGACTTGCACGTAAGAGCGGGAGTCATACGCTTTACCAAACAGCGTATTGCACTGATACGAAATAGCTGTGTGTGTATATATGTAGATATGTATGTATATGTATATATATGTGTGTGTGTATGTATATATATATATATGTATTTGTGTGTATACATGTGTGTGTGTATATATATGTGTATATGTATAGATATGTATATGTAGATATATATATATATATATGTTTATGTGTGTGTGGTAAATATATATATGTGACAGCAACACTCATAACTCACAACAGTGACAAAACAATTACATTGACAATCATGTTACGTTATTTTCAAAATGTTTCCTTTTCTTTTTCATTGCTTCTTTAACACACTACTTGGTATTTTGCTAGTATATATATATATAGCAAAATACCCGCGCTTGGCAGCGGAGAAGTAAAAAGAAAAAGAAACATTTTAATAATAACGTAACATGATTGACAACGTAATTGTTTTGTCATATGTTGCTATATATATATATATATATATATATATATATATATATATATATACACACATACACATATACATACATATGTACATATATACACAACACATATACTATGGGGTGCCAAACAGGCAAATACATTGATTTTCTGAATATATAAAGTCAGCCATCAGAATGTCTAAAGTCAAAACTTTAATATATAAAGTCATTCTCGAATATATAAAGTCAAAACTTGAATATATAAAGTCACTGTCGGAATATATAAAGTAAAACCTGAATACATAAAGTCAGTGTGGTATATATATATATATATATATATAGTATACATATATAGTAAGTCATAACTTTTTTCTGAATATATAAAGTCAAAACTTGAATATATAAAGTCAGCTTCAGAATATATAAAGTCAGCGCTGGAATATATAAAGTGAAAACTTGAATATATAAAGTCATTCCCGAATATATAAAGTCAAAACCTGAATATATAAACTCTAGTTAGATTTAGTCATCATTGCATAACTATTTCTTTACCATAGAAATTTAAAGACTAAATTCAACTTCCATTCCTACCAAAGATATTTCTGGGGACTAAATAGAATCTACTTATATCCAAATTCGAGCTATTGAGCCGTCGCCTGCCTGCCTGCCTGAATAAGTCACCCTCGCTTCGCCCTTACTTTTTTACGTTCATTTAATCATGGCTAGTGGCAGAAAATTTATAAAATGGAAGGAGGATTACACTGAGTATGGCTTTAACAAAACAATTATTGATGGCGAATCGATTATTCATAAAGATTCAATTGGTGATTTGTTTTTCTTTGTTAACCTAATATTTTTTCATACTTCTTCTCAAACCAATTGGGTGCGAGGGTAAAATGAATCGGGAAACGCTGATCAATGTAATCGGTGTACCAGGAAATCATGCATTGACAGAAGTTCCCCTTTGCTTGGAATTGAAAGTGTGAATAAATGCATTATTTTTTAATGCTTTATGGAGCACATGCATCGAAGCTTCTCAGCTGTGCTTGTGCTAAGAAAAGGAAACATTTTAAAAATAACGTAACACGACTGTCAATGTAACCTTTTGTAAGTAGTGCCTGGAGGATTCAGTGTGGAGAAACTCTACAGATAGCGTGTTTATTAACTTGTGGATTTTTCTGTGAGTATTTGGTAGCAGTGTCACAAAGTCACTTCTGTAAGACTGCGTCAGCTGTGGAGCTCAGCTCAGAGCGAAATGAGGTGAATGGGAGGGGAGATGATGACGTGACTCCCCCCACCCGCCTTAACTGTCAATCCCCCACAAACACAGTCTCGGAATTTGCATAAGCACAGCCCTTTACCTGCAATTTTAACTTAGTTACAAAGTGATCAAAACTCTCGTTTATATCCTGCGTCCTCTCATTAAACTTGTATCCCGCATTACCTGTGGGCATGACAAACGCCAGCGGCAGCGTGTCTATGAACTTAATTTAAACTTTAGGTTTACACCATGCTTTGTTTCCGAAGTAGCAGCACTCATGAATATGGTTATATATGTAACTCGCTCGCTTATTATTGTTTCGCTGCCTTCTCAATTATATAATGCATGTTCTCTTCAGCGCTTTTTGGAGCGCTTCCTGGTTTTCTACGTACTGCGTTGACAGTCAGTTCACGTGATTACGTGGGAGGCGTGATGATGTCACATGAAACTCTGCCCCCCACGGCTTTCGAGCTCAACTCCATTACAGTATATGGAGAAATATACCTTCCAGTTATGACCATTACGCGTAGAATTTCAAAATGAAACCTGCCCAACTTTTGTAAGGAAGCTGTAAGGAATGAGCCTGCCAAATTTCAGCCTTTTACCTACATGGGAAGTTGGAGAATTAGTGATGAGTCAGTGAGTGACTAAGTCAGTCAGTCAGTCAGTGAGGGCTTTGCCTTTTATTAGTATAGATGCTTACATTTAAATTCCGCGATGGAGTGAAGCCGCGAAAGTCGAAGAGCGTTATAGCGAGGGATTCACTGTTTTATTTGTATGCATACTGTAAATAAATGCTAAAGGAACAAAAGGAAAGTAAAGTGATTAAACTGGTCCTGTAAATAAATAAATACATAGAAAATCTAGCTAGCAGCTTAGCTTGTAAGGGATTTAAAAAAAAAAATAAATCAAATGAATCTTAACAGTCACTGTTTCTTTTATTCAGTTTGATTTTCTGTCACATTCACGCTCACCCCAATCGGACACTGTTAGTTTTCAAATAAAGAAAGACATGGTAAAGTATGCTTTTATATACAATCTTTTTGTTTTTTATTTAGTTTTAGAATAACAGAATAAAAGTACACAAACAAATCAAATCTACGTTTTAATTATATAATTGTAACAATAAAAGCAGCCCTCCACTCAAAGAGCTAAATGCAAGGAAGATCGGGGATTGAACCGGCAATGTTTTCAATTACGAAGCAGCAGTTTTTAACTCCTGAACCAATGTAGCTGATATCAGTGAGCCAGCCGTGAAAGACGCAAACACACACATGCATGCATGCATGCATATGCTTTTAATTTGTATCGATTGACATTTGGGTTTCAGTTTTCACACATTGACAGCAACATGTAAATGGAACAATTCCTTTTTCTTCGGTTTTATTCTTGAATAAAAGCATACTTGTGTTGTTATACTTTTTTTATACTTGTTTTGTTCTTAAGTTTCAGTCGGATTTCAGAACAAATCACAGTACAGAAACTGCACTCGTTAAAGTAGTAAATGACTTGCAGTTAAATGCAGATAGAGGCCGTTTATCTGTTCTCATCCTCTTAGATACGAGTGTCGCATTTGATACCATTGATCACAATATTCTTAGAAATCACCTTACTCAATGGGTGGCCCTCTCTGGCAGTGTCTTAAATTGGTTTGAATCCCACCTGGCAGGTGGAAAATTCTTTGTTAGTTGTGGTAATTATACTTCAAATACACATGATATTCTATATGGTGTTCCACAAGGCTCTATCCTAGGTCCACTGCGCTTTTCGATTTACATTCTTCCGTTATGTCAGATTATCTCGGGTCATAATGTAAGCTACCAGTTATTCTGATGACACACAACTGTATTTATCAATACCACCTGATGACCCCAACTCTCTTGATTCATTGATATAATGTCTTACTTGTGCTTCTGAATGGATAAGTAATAATTTTCTCAAACTAAATACAGTGGTACCTCTGGTTATGACCATAATTCATTCCACAACTGTGGACGCAACCCGATTTGGTCACAACCTGAACATAATTTCCGCATAAGATTGTATGTAAATACAATTAATCCGTTCTAGCCCATACGAACTGTACATAAAAAAAAAAAAAAATTAAGATTTTTAAGCACAAAAATAGTTAATTATACCATAGAATGCACAGTGTAATAGTAAACTAAATGTAAAAACATTGAAAAACACTGAGAAAACCTTGAACAACAGAGAAAGCTAACATTGCAAGAGTTCGCGCTACACCCTTCTGAACCTCTCGCTGTAAACACTTTTTTAAGTTTTAAGCACAGGGAAAAAAATTCAAGCTTAAAAAATCCTTAATTTATACAAAAACTAACCATAAACAACCAAGAAAACTAACCTTGCATGAGTCGAGTTCTGGCATGAAGGAAGTGAGGAGGAAGCTGGGTAGAGAATAAAGGTTATAGTTTTGACTTTTTGTACTCGGCAGCAAGATCGGTAACATGAATGCCACACTCATACTTTTTTCAATGATTTCTTTCTTTTAACCTTTCTTCTCACCAACGCTACCACTCTTCATTTGCTGAAATCATTGGCGCGTACGAACCGGTAGGGAAACTAGCCACCAGTGTTTTTGTTCGCCAGTAGAACGTGCGCTTGTGAACAGATGCAAAAGTTTGGCAAGCTTTTTAATTGTAACCCGATTTGTACATGTTCAGAAATGTTCATGACCTGAGGTTCTACTGTAAAGAGAAAACAGAAATTTCAGTGATTGGCAATAATGGATATAATGAGGTTATTATAAATAAACTTGATTCATTAGGATTAAAAGTCAAGATGGAGGTAAAGAATTTAGGGGTAACTATTAACTCTGACCTGAATTTTTAATCACATATTAATCAGATTACTAGGACAGCAATTTTTCACTTAAGAAATATAGCAAAAGTTAGACCTCTTATAACATTGCAAGATGCTGAAAAATTAGTTCACGCTTTTGTTTTCACTCAGCTAGATTACTGTAATGCACTCCTCTCAGGACTACCAAAAAAAGACATCAATCGAATGCAACTAGTGCAGAATGGAGCTGCTAGAATCTTAACTAGGAAAAGAAAATCCGAGCACATCACACCAGTTTTGATGTCACTAAAGTAATATCCTGTATCATTTAGAATTGACTTTAAAATACTGCTTATGGTTTACAAAGCCTTAAATAATCTCGCTCCATTTTATATTTCAGAATGTCTTACACCTTACAATCCAAATCATAACCTTAGATCTTCAAATGAGTGTCTAATTAGAATTCCAAGAGCTAAACTTAAAAGAAGTGGTGAGGTGGCCTTCTGCCGTTATGCACCTAAAATCTGGAACAGCTTGCCTGGAATTCGCCAGGCTACAACAGCAGAACACTTTAAAAAAACTGCTGAAAACACATTCCTTTAACATGGCTTTTCCATAGCTTCATTTTAGTTTAATCTTGATGCTCTGTATATTCAATTAATTATTATTATTATTCATGGTGGCTCTAAAATCCATAATAACTCCTACTTTACCTTCTGTTCTTTTTCCGGTTTTCTGTGGTGGCGATTTGTGCCACCACCACTTAATCAAAGCACCGTGATGTCCCTACATTGATGGATTAAAGGCCAGAAGATCACATGACCATGATCATCAAATTCTTCCATGAGAACACGGAATACAATGAGGACTGATTGAGGTCATTTATGTTAGATAGGATACCTACAGGGAGCCGGGCGGTCTTGTGGCCTGGAACCCCAGCAGATTTTATTTATTTATTTTTTTCTGTCCTCCCTGGTCATCGTACCTTATTTTTATTCTATGTTAGTGTTCCCTAATTGTAATTCTTATTTATTTTGTCTTTTTTCTCTTTCTTCATGTAAAGCACTTTGAGCTACATTGTTTGTATGAAAATGTGCTATATAAATAAATGCTGTTGTTATACCTTTTGTGAAAGACTTTGTTTGATATTTGGACCTCATTTTTCACAATTCATATCAACATTTTGTCGTTATTACTGTATGAAAAAAAAAGTTTGTGTTCAACATTTCTTGCCTCACAAGAAATGTCATCCTACATTTACAGAGATCGTTGTACACATAGAACACACATAAAATGTATGTATTTCAAATAATATATTTTCCTATACAATTCCAGACACCTCATTCCCAGATAAACAGACTTCAGCTTTGAGAATTTTCTGTCTGACCTCAGCTCTTTGCAAAACAAAGGCGCTATTGGTGCACAGTTAACGCAGTAATGATGATAAGGAGGTGCGAGTAAAATTAGGGTATCCCAGCATTACAAATATTTTCGCAGGCTTTAGGAATTCTAGTGTGCGACAGCTCCTCTGATAACATTTTTTTTTGTTTGGCTTCTGACTTTTAGAACATAACCTGTTCTTTATAGATACTGGGCAGTTCAGTGTGTTCTTTATTTCCTGATAACTGATTGAACAGGCCTCTTTGATTTTAATATTTTCATGTGCTTTTATTTTTCATCTTTATGAACAATTCTGTTCCTTACGATTCTGGGAAGCTCTTTAATCATTATAACACTTAGTCTGCAATGAATAACAGGGTAATTAGGTGTATTTAACTGCAGAAATAAAGATTAATCCAATTTAAATGGTAAAGTAGATTCCCATCAACAGACTGCTTAAGGTCTAATGTCAACAGGTTAAGGTTGTGCTCTTCAATGATAATAAATGGTAAGAAGATGAAATAGTTTTCAATGGTACATTTCTCAGCTTTGCATTTTTTGATTCTAGTATAAAGAAGTTATTATGAAAAAATAAAATGCAAAAACAATTTAAATTGACTGAACTTTCAGTTCAACGCAATAAACTATGATAGCAGAAAATATTGTTGCATGGGGTGTGCTAACACCTTCTAAACCAATTGCAGGTGTATGCTGCAAGAAGTGATACTTCAGTATGAAGTCTGTACCAAATTCCTGAAAGCAATGCTACAAGATTTTTTTAAACAGTATTAGTGGTACTGAGTGAAAAGTGGTACCATGTTCACGTGTGTCAGCAAGTAGAATAAGTACTTCAGAAGGCACAACAGTACACAAGAAGATGGAGTTGAAACTACACAGGAAAATGGCTCACACTGGAAAAGGTGATAATATACAACTGCATCACACTTTGAAAGATAAAACAGCAGTTTGTGTTGGAAGCACGGGAATTTCAGGACACGATTATGGGAATCATTCTTATTATTTAAAAAAAAGTTAAAATGCCAAAACAAATATACACACCAGCTTTCATTATTGACGCTTCCACCCCACTGCAGATTTAGTTCAGAAATATATTTTAGTGCTTTTAGAGAACAATGAAGTGACCTATGTGGCGAGTGGCTTGGGGTGGTACCCAGCCGGGACGCCCAGAAGGACCAGAGGAAGGCTTACGCCTCCTCCAGACCACGAGGGGGTGACCACCCTGGTGGCTTTGGGGACCACGGGAACAGAGCTTAGAATCTCAACCTTATAGGGGCCCATAGTCACCGCCAGGGGGTGCCCGGATGCCTGAGCAGCGCTAGCCCTCAGCACTTTCGCCACACCCGAAAGTGCTGGGGAGGAAGACGACCAGGGACACCCGGAGTGCTGTACAGGGTGTATGGCCGGCACTTCTGCCACACCTGGGAGGGCAGGCGGAAGGTTATCGGGAGGCACCTGGAGCTCGTCCAGGTGAGGATAAAAGGAGCCGCCTCCCTCCATTCGAGGGCTGGAGTCGGAGCGCAGTAGACAAAGTCTTGGAGGAGAGGAGTGGAGGCAGACCTGAAGAAAAGAGAGGCATTGTGAGGCCTGGATTTTGGGGGAGTTTTGGGGTTGTGTGCGGCACTTTATTCTGTATAAATTGTAAATAAATGTGGGGGTGGGTGATCTAACGATGTCTGCCTGTCTGTGTCTGGGCCAGTGTCCACACCTATCAGATGTGAGGTTTAATTGTTCAACTAGCGGTGTCATGTAAGAGGAGACAAAATGATACAGAGATGAATCACTTTATAGTACCATGTCCTACATATCCCCTAAAAAGGGATGGAACCTTCCTATTCATTTCCTGATGCCATTGAGCACTTCTATGTATTTTCGTTTAAACATCTATTTTCTGTTTTATACAATTTAGAGTCATAGGTGGACTGTGCAAATTGGCAGCAAGTATGTGATGTGCTGACGTCATATTTATGAGTTGAACAGGAAGAAGGGTAGAGTGTGTTGTGCTACTGCTGAGTGAGAATTAACTAAAATACAAATTTTGCTCCTAAAAGCTTTGCTTTTTGGTTGCTGCTAAGGAGCCATGTGGGAATTTTTAAAGGATTTTCACTTAAGAACGGATTTTTTGCTTTTCTATTTCACTCATACGGGACAAAACATAGCCAAGTTTTTGGGGAAGCAAAGGAAAGTTGTTACTTATTTGTATTGTAACTTATATTCAAAACTTGGCAAACGGAGCAGAAGATGTAGAAAGTGTTAGCTGAAACCAGCAAGTCTAAGAAAAACAGCAGTGCAGCTTTAAAAAGTTTAACGTATCATCAGTTGCAGCAGGAAGCAGATGTACATAGCACCAGCGTCTCACACACGCACATAGCTTTTCATAAATACCACAAAAAAATAGCCAAAAACTAATCAAATCCACAGGTAAGTTCAACTACAGTTGACATCCAATGAAAAGAAGTAACCAACAGCGTGAAGTTGATTGCTCAGCGAGTGGTGAAAGCTTAAAACTGATGGCCTCTTAATGATTCAGCTGAACGCAGAATGCACTGAAGCTATTGCAGTAAGGGAGGAAGATAAACTCAGTGCTAAACTCAAGTTCCATATATTCTCTGCTCATCGAGGGCAAGTTTATATGTGGTATGACCTGCACCATGTACAGTTCTGATTTTCTGGCCGACAATTCAGACAGTTTAACCTACCAGAACTGCTTAGTTAATTTAGAGTTGATGGGAAAATATGCGAATAACAGGGCAGCATTAGGAACCTGATAGTGGCTTCTGATTCAGCTTTAGTCTCTCCAGGTTCCACAGTAACCAGTGTGCAGCTGAAATTAGCAGCACCAATTCAGACATAGGGCAATCGGTTAACAGTGAGACAGGGGTCTAAGAAGCCAAAATTTAGCCCCTTGGCAACCAGATTACCAATTCGAACCCAGAACAGATTCGCAGCACTCTGCAGCGTGCCTGTGGATACTGAGAACAATAAAGTGCTCATAATTTAGTCATGAAGCAAACCTTAAATTACTTTATATAGCTTATTTTTTGCTTATAATTAGACCAAGAGATAAGACCAGATCATCCATCAGGGCACCTGTAACTAACTTAGTGCTTTGTTCTCCCTAGCGCCTGGCTGTCATCTTGCATGACATTGTGAAATGACAGCCGGAGATCTACAGGTACAGGCAGATCTAATGATCTGCAGAGATGGCAAGGGACGAGCGTGCGGATGGGCAAATATTTTAGAAGCAGGATCGTAAGTTGCGAGGGGAGAGGCGCGGGACGGGATGTTACTGATCACTCGATGGTAAAGTTAATACTGGAGACGAGGAGTAGCGGAGTTCACAAGCAAAGAGTATGGGGAGGTGGGCTTTTGAGAGAGGGGTGTACACGGTAATAGTGGGGACGGAGCATCTTAATACAGTAGCAAGGAGTATGGAGAGGTGGGTGGGCGAGAGGGGGCTGTACATGCTAATCGTGGGAGCGGAGCAGCACTTCACAAGGAAAGAGGATGTGGAGGTGGACGGGCAAGAGAAAGAATGATAAAATTGCATGCATGCTGTCTCTATCTGACGTACCAAAACCCCAGTTCCTATCCTTCCTTTTTTTTTCTCCACATAACCAATCACCACACGATAAACGTCTTTGTAAAATTAAAACTAGTTATAAACTTAGATCATGGAACGTTCAGAACTTTAAAAAATCTTTGTTATACATTTTTAATTATGCCATCCATTCAGGGTTGCGCCCATCCCAGCAAGCATCGTGTGTGAGGCAGGAACAAATCCTGAACGTGCAGCAGCTCATCGCAGGGTGAATACAAGCGCACACATACACACTAGCAGGGTCAATTTAGCATCACAAAACCCCACATTCTACATGAATTTGATAGGAAACTGAAGCACGCCGAGTAAACCCACCAGAAAAACATGCAAACACAAGGCCGGAACACCCGGGACCTCCTTTGCTATGAGGCAGCAGTGCAACCTCCACGCCACCGTACCCCCACATGATTAGTACATGCTTTAATGCATTTCATCATGAAAATGATATTAAGTATTTATCTTAGCATTGTAAATGTTCAGGGAGCAGGAATATCATGAAATTAATGTATTCTATGTGGTGAACGCTATCTGTACCTCATATTTTAGTGCAAAAGAAAGTCAGTTTATGAAGCATGTAACGATTAACATGGGTCGGGGAACATTTAACACAAAGCATTTCATGCGCTATACAACCTATGACGGGGTTTGAAATAATCTAGTAAATATTCATTTTAAGATGAAGTTTAGTTTACAATGTTCTACTTTAATGACAAACTATGAGAATAAAGTCAACATGTTGAGATAAACGGCGAGAATAAAGTAGAAATGTCGAGAAGTGAAAATGCCTACTTTATTGTTGACATAAGCGTCGAGATTAAAGTGGAAATGTTGAGAATAAAGTCAACATGTCGATTATAATTTCGATATAAACGGCGAGAATAAAATGAAAATGTCGAGAATAATGTCAACATGTCGACTTTAATCTTGCGATAAACAGCAAGAACAAAGTGTAAATGTCGACGTTATTCTCGACATAAGTGTTGAGGTTAAAGTGGAAATGTCGAGAATAAAGTGGAAATGTCGACTTTATTCTCGACATAAGCGTCGAGATTAAAGTGGAAATGTCGAGAATGCATACCTGTCATAGTGCAACTGTGTATTGAATATCCAACAGGCTCTCACATTCCCACTCAAAAGTCTTATTCATAGGTAATTTTAATTTTTTACAAATGTTTTACCAACATGAGCAAAAAAGTGTTCAGAAAACAACACTGCTCAGTTATTTCAGAAAAGAAATGCCACAAACTAATGAAGGTGCGGAGTCAACTCCTGATGTGGCAATTTCAGACAAAGACATTGCAGAGGCTGGTCCATCAGGGGAAATCTCTTCAGCACACACTCTGCCAATTGATAAATCTAAGCACTGCTTACCTGGCATAAACAAACAATGGTTTAAAGATTTTAATTGGCTAATGGTCAAAGAAAATGGTATGTGGTGCTCATTGTGCATTAAATATTCAAACAAACACCCCCCAAGGAGGGAGTTACCTTGGGTAAACGTGCCATGCACAAGAATTTGAAAAGAAAGCCTGCTAGACCATGAAAAAAAAATAAAAACGCACATTGAGTCTTCTGCTGACCTTTTTAGGAAAGCGTGTACTAGAGAAAACTGGAATCGGTCAAATTGAAAGATCTGTATCTGTGTTAAATAACTTAGAGAGATGCCTTTGTAGGAGCTTTAAGATCCATGCATTGGCTGGCAAAAAATGAGTTGCCACATACAATGTTGTTTGAAAAGCTGTTGGAACACTGTAAGGAAATGGGTTGTTCCTTTTTACAACATCTCAATGTTGGTAAAAATGCACATTACACCTCTGAAAGAATAATGCAAGAGCTGCTGGATGTCTTAGCATCAGAAATAAAATCTACCATACTGAAAAATATACACGCATACATTTTTTTCAATATTCTGTGCAATTAAACCACGGACATCTCAGTTGTAAAAAAATTAACCATTTACATTAAATATGCTTGCCAGGTCACTAAAGAGGTCAGAATTAGTTTTGTATCAGCCCGCAATATGATTGATAGCAAAGCGGAGACTATAACCAACACACTGAGTGAGACTATGGACACTCTAGGCTTGAAAACTGCTAATCTGGTTGGACTAGGGTCAGATGGAACGGCTGTTATGATTTTGAAACAGAAAGGTGAGGCAAAACTGCTTAAAGATAAAACATCATGGAAAAGTAAAGATGGCACTGACTGGTGTGGCTGGCCATCTGCTCATCTCGTTAATCTATGTTTTATCTTCGATTTTATGTATTCGTTTATCTCAACGGCCACTGTCCTACGATCGTGATTCTTTACTTAACATATTTTCTAGCTTGCTTTCCTCTCAATTTTCATCTCCTGATGGGATATTATGTGAACCTTCACCTTTGTTTTATTTATCTGCTGACTTCTTCACCTGGACGCTGGTGTTCACCTGTATCAGTGAGCTGAATGCCTCTCAGAGAAGCAAACGCACCCGCCACCGTGGAAAAAGAGCCGGTATTGCTGTTAAACAACGCCGACTCAAGTCCCAGAGGTTGGATTCCTGATGCCTGTGAGTCGTCTATGACCCATCTTCTCCTGCACAGGACTTCATCCCTGGCCCATGGGCGGTGGATATCGGATTTAATTTCTCTACTTCAAGGCAGCATCACTCTTCCTCGGTCTGCTCTCGGGGAGTAAACGCTAGTAATCTTCGCAAGCTCACCCGTGTTCATCCCGCAGCAAGCTCTTCTACTTCTATCAAGGCTGCTCTCTTGAATGTGAGATCAGTGTCTAATAAAACTTTTACTCTACAAGACTTTATCTCAAATAATCTGGATTTCTTTTTCATCACTGAGACCTGGATTGTAAATGGTGACTCTTCAAGTTTACTGACTTGGTACCATCAGGTTATTCATTTTTAAACTCTACTCGACTGACTCGTCGTGGTGGGGTGGGGCATTGCCACTGTTTTTAAAAGTATGTTCTTGTGTCTGAGTCTTACAAAGGGTGCATTTAGTAACTTCAAACTGCAACTTTTCGAAGTGTGCAGCTCCCCTTCTTTCTTGTTTGCTGTGGTTTATAGACTTCCTGTAATTAATAATATCTTCATTTCTGAATTCTCTGATCTCCTGGCTGATATCACCCTCTCCCATGACAAAGTATTTATTGTTGGTGATTTTAGTCCCTACTACTTATTGCCCTCCACGCTGCTCTCACTTTTTAAATTCTTCTATTATATTCGATTTTAAAACCATATTCTCTAGTCTTTATGTGCATGTCCAATATGATAGCGTCGATGATTCTGTCTTAGAATGTAATTCTTCTTGTAAAACAGTTTTAGACTCAATTGCTCCGCTCAAGATACGCTGTAATAAGGGAAGACCTGCTCTCTGGCTAAATAAAACTATGAGATCGCTGCACCTGTTGCACTGCGGAACAGCACTGGAAAAAAGATGGACTGATTGTTTCTAAACAGATTTTTAGGACTTCTCTATTCAACTTCCAAGTTACAGTTAAGGAAGCTAAACATGTTTTCTTCACTGATTTAGTATCCCATCATTCTAAGAATCCTAGGGTCTTATTTAATTCAATTAATGCGGCCATTCACGCTCATTCTGTGATGGGATTAAATAGCACTGTTCTTTCATGTGCGCAGTTTCTTTCATTCTTTGTCAGTAAAATTGATAAAATTCGCTGTGGTATTGTTCCAACTGGCTATGAACTTCCTACTGTTAATCATGGTATTGTCTTTAAATATTTTGATCTTGTCTCACTTTCACAGTTAAAAAGAACTATTGACATCCATAAACCAGCTCTCAGTTCTCTTGATATTGTACTGTAACGGCCGATACAGGAATAAATGTATTAAATGAGACAAGACACGCCACAACACAAATGCACACCCAAATATTCCTCCACCCCAACAATCCCAAAGCAACACCGAAAATATATATACAAATCCCCTCCCTTGTCCACGTAACATATAACACACACCACACAAACGACAAATGACTAGCAAACAGAATGATTGTGAACTTGAGTCCGATACGTGAGTAAATGTCCTGAATACGGATACTGATTAGCGGCAATTGTAGCGTTTGTATTTCCCGGCGTTTGGAACAACCTCACCGTGATTCCTCGGCGTGTGGCGAATGATGATTCGACCCCGGGGTCTTCAGCAGCAAGCAGGTTGAAAGGCAGTCCGGATGAATGAAAAACAAACTGGGTCCAAGCGCAATGAAAATGAATCGGCAAGCAAGTTGTAGTCGTGAATGCGATATTGGTTCTCCTCTTTCTCTCTCTCTCTCGTGCTAGTTCCCCCTTTCGTCTCCTCCTCTTCACCTTAAATAGTCCGTGATGGCAGTAATTGATTGATTGATACACAGGTGCTTTCCAGATTAGTGGTTGTGTACTCCTCCCATCATCCGTCCTCCTTTACGGGGACAACATTAACTGCTACACATACACACAGTCAATGGGACAATGAAACGAGACACACACAGAACTGACATTTAAACACTATGTGGCACCGCTACACCCCCCAAGGGAGGGCCGAAGTACGGCTTGAGGTTGGCCACATGGAAGGTGTCTAACTTGGAGGCAGCGCCGATACCCCTTTGGATCTGGAAATTAACTGGACCTGTTTGATGAATGATTTTAGCTGGACCTAACCATTTAGGCGCTAGCTTGGCGGAGAATTTTCTGCTGGCATCTGAGAGATGGTGAGCTCTAATCCAGACCAAATCACCCGGCTGGAAGTGCGCTTCCCTCCGCGGGCATTATATAGCTTGGCGTGTCTGGATGTCGAACTCACCAACCTCCCTTGGATTCTCCGCCGTAAACCCTCTACCTTAACCAAATTATTGTAACTGGTGGTTTCTGGACTAGGGGTGCTGAGAAGGAGTCGGTCGAGTGGGCCCTTAAGCTGTCTGCCCAGCGCAACCAAAGCAGGCGTCTCACCTGTGGCTTCATGCACCGAGGTGTTCAGGGCAAACCGGAGCTCGGGGAGCCATTTATCCCAGTTCTGATGGCGTTCACCCACATAGGAGGCGATCATGTTCTTCAGGGTCCGGTTCACTCGCTCCGTCATGTTGGCCTGGGGATGGTAAGCGGTGGTAAGGTTTTTCTTCACTCCCCAGGCTGCATAAAGTTCATCCAATATTGAACTTGTGAACTGCGGACCCCGATCCGAGATGATGTTTCTTGGCAACCCCCAGCGGGTGAAGATTTCGTTCTTCAGGATGGAGCATATTTTGTTAGCCCTTGCATCGGCTAACGCAAACAGCTCCACCCACTTCGAAAAATAGTCCACTACTACCATCAGGACGGTTTTCCTCGAGCTGGTGATAGGAAATGGCCCCATTAGGTCGACTCCCAAAGTCTCTCCTGGTCCATCTGCGATTGTCGATTGCAATAATCCCGCCGGCTTACCAGGTGGGTTGTTCAGCTGTTGGCAGGCCAGTACACGAGAAACCCAGCCCCTAAAACCACCACGAGCCAAACCTTGCCGGTCGGAAGCCGCTACAGTACCACCACGCCTCTTAGTGGAAGCCTTTGATGTTTTGGGTCCATCTTTACTAGCCATTATCAGTGGTTCTATTAGTGAGGGAGCTATGCCCTCATTTTTTAAACATGCTGCAGTACGTCCCTGTCTAAAAAAGACAGAATTAGATCCTGGAGTCTTAGCCAATTTTCACCCAATTTCCCAATTGCCACTTCTGGCTAAACTATTAGAAAGAATTATTTATTATCAATTGGTTGATCACCTTAACTCCAATAATTTATTTGAGATCTACCAATCTGGCTTTAGGCGTTATCATGGTGTTGAGACGGCCCTCCTTAAAATATTCAATGACATCTCTATTATTAATGACTCAGGTGGCGCTGCAGTCCTTGTCCTCCTGGACCTGTCCGCTGCCTTTGACCCTACTGACTATGAGATATTGTTGTTGAGGCTTGAACATCTTGTTGGGCTTAAAGGGGCTGCTCTTAACTGGTTCAGGTCATATCTAACTGGTAGACACCTTTCTATGACTTTAAATTACTCTTCTTCGTCTACTGTTCCTCTTAAATGTGGTGTTCCTCAGGGATCCATTTTGGGTCCTATTTTGTTCTCTATAAACCTTCACCCTGTTGGAGCTATTTTTAGGAAATTTAACATTTCTTTTCACTGCTATGCTGATGATACACAGGTTTATATTCCCATCTGCAACTCTGCAATAAATCAACTGCAGAACTGTCTTTCTTAACTAAGATCCTGGATGGCTAATAATTTTCTTGATCTAAATCAAAATAAAACAGAGATGCTTATAGTGGGTCCATCAGCTAAAGCCCAAATTGGTCTTTGACTTCTCGGCTCTTTCACTGTCTTTTGAAAACCTCAAGTTTGCAATCTTGGTGTTATCTTTGACAGTAACCTCTCTTTTGAGAAACAGGTTAATTCTGTAGTCAAGAGTTGCTTTTTCCAGCTTTGTCTATTAGGTAAGATCAAGCCTTTTTTATCTTCTAGGGATACTGAGAAAGCTACTCATGCTTTTATCTTTTCTCGCCTTGATTACTGCAACTCGTTGTATTCTGGGATTAGTAAATCCCTGATACACAGGTTACAGTTGGTCCAGAATGCTGCCTCTTGCCCCAACCAGAAAGCAAGCAAGTCTGATTCTGTTTCTCCAATATTAGCTTCTTTACACTGTCTTCCTGTCAGTTTTCAATTGATTTTAAAATCTTGTTGCTAGTGTTTAAATTTTTACATGGGCTTACTGCTGCCTATTTTTTGAATTGTGTGTTTTACACCAGCCATCTAGAGTGCTTAGATCTTCTGGTTAGTTGTCTCTTGTAAACCCTCATACCAAGTGTAAAACTAAGGGGGACAGAGCTTTCACAGCTGCTGCTCCCCGTCTGTGGAACTCTTTACCTCATCACATAAAGAAGTCATCTACAAGTGAACTGTTCAAAACGCAATTAAAGATTCATTTCTATTCACTTGCTTTCTGTGACATTCAGTAATACTGATGGCTTCCTCATTGTGATTATGTAACATTACTTCTATTTATTATTTATTTTATTTATGTTCATTTATTTTATTTCTATTAATGTTATTTATGTTAATTGTAGGTTTTCCTTTTATTCTATTATTGTAAAGCACTTTGGCCACAGCATTCCTATGTTGTTTAAAATGAGCTATATAAATAAAATTGACATTGACATCTGGACTCTTGGTCAACTGCCACTTTGTAAACCACCGATTGGCCCTTGCAAGTGCCCAAGCAGCTGCTGCTGTACCTTATTTAACAAAACTGAACGACATTTTAAGGCAGCTGTTCTATTTCTTCCAAAATTCTTCAGTCAGGATGACTGGTTTAACGGAAATTCAAAATATTACGAACATTTCCCAGATTAAACTGAAAATGGCCAGTGACGCTAGATGGCTGTGTCATGACTTTGCAATACAATCATTACGACAGTGTATGATGAGTGTCATAGCTGCGCTGGAAAGACGCCACTGAACAAAATGACATCACAGCTGAAGGATTAAGTAGATGTATTAAAGCATACAATTTAGTTTCTTCTCTGATGATGCTTTTAGACATATTACCTTTGTTGTCCAACTTATCTAAGGCTGGGCAAAGGCAAGATGCCTATCTTACCGAAATTGAGCCAATTTTGCTCGCCACAAAATTGTCCATTATGGAGTTGAAAGCCTTTATCAGATCTCCGCATTGTTTATACAGAGAGTGATGTACTGTCATTCAAAACTGCAATATATGATAAACACCTAGAGACAGTTGTCAAGCACCTAGATGCAAGATTACTGGACATGCAAATTATTTCCAGCTTTTCAGAAGTTTTTAATGCAGAAACTCACGATGCTGACATTATTTTTGATCATTACTACAAAAATGATAGCCCTCCAATTTTAAAATATGAAAGTAGCAGGCAAGAATGGACAGTTGCGTCAAAAATGGTCGGAAGTCAATCATACAAAGGCTTCAGTCCAAAACAAATTTTACTAAAAATGGTAACATCATCAGAGCTCAAATAGTTGTTTCCAAATTTAGCCAGCTCATATTGGGCTAGTGATCTCAGAGAGCACAGCTGGATGTGAAAGTGGGTTTTTTGCCCTTAAAAGGATCAAGACATGTTTGAGAAATCGCATGAATCAAAGCACACTAAATAATCTCATGCTGATCTCCTTGGAGAGCCCAGATCCTGGGGACTTTGATTATGGGAAAGCTACAGACAACTGGGCCTCTAGGAAGAAAAGAATAAATAATATGTAACTGAATACACCTTCTGCATATGCACGTTGGCTTTGAAAAATATTTTTTTAAATTTTCTTCATTAGGTTTTCCATACTTTTTTTCATTGTTTTCACTTTTCTTCCCGACAGTGACAAGGTCATAACAATTGTTATTTAAAATTTTTGTTAGGGTTGCAGGATCTTGAATTGGATACTTCTTAAATTAATAAAAATATTCTGGCACAAGTGCCTAACCTTAAAAAAGAAAGTCATATTGAGCATTAGGAAATAATTAATAATAATTAACTACATGGCTAATTTGGCTATAAATTATGATCATACGGTGTTGATGTGGGATTTTAATATACACACTGATGTAGCAAATATTTTACTTATTTGTTAAATTCAGTAGGATTTTGTCAGATTGTCAAAGATCCAGCTCATAATCATAATCACACTATTAGATATAATTATAACTTAAGAATTGAAACCCAAAATTTAAATATCACTTCATTAACACTTGAATCCCTGAAGTCTACGAAAAAAGTCATAATGCCGGACCACCTTAAAATTCCTTTGCACCTCTTCTTCAGCATTTTTGTTTTGCAAATGTGTCAATCAGCACAAGCAACATGTGGCCTGCTATCCCATTCCCCTCCAACTCAGCTGAAGTCAGGTGCAAAGTTCTCTCAGCTCAAGTCTGTTTATCTGGATGTGAGGAGCCTTGAATTGCATAAGGTAAATATATTGTTATTTGGAATACATACATTTCATGTCTACAATGATTTGGGTAAACGTAGGATGATAGAAAATGCAAAGCAAGAAAAGTTGAAGACATAACTGAAACAGAAACTTTTCTCATGTTACAGTAGTAATTGGCAAAATGCAGTTGTGAAGTATATAATGTGTAAAGACTGAAGTCCAAATATCAAATAAACACTTACAAAAAAGGTACATCAAAACAAGTGAGCTTTAATTCAAGAATACAACCAAAGAAAATTATTCAATTTAAACGTTGTTGTCAATGAGTAAAAACCAAAGCTAAAATATATCAATTGAAACAAAGTCGACTGTCTACTTGGCTAGTGTAGAGGTAACAGCTGCTGCCACGTAAGCAAAAGGTTACAGGTCTGAGCCTGGGCTCTCCTCATTTTGAGTAGTAAGCTGCTATTATTATTACTATAATATAATACAAACATTTGATTTGAGTCTGTAACACCCAGTGTTAATTTTTGCTAACCAATACTAATAAGAAATGAACTGCTCCATTAGTTAATACCATAGTAAAACGTATTTAGTGTTTCAAAAGAAGGAAAGAACATACTTCATTGCTAAATAAGAATAGGCAAACGATAAATTTTTGTTGCTAGTTTGGTTCTAAAAATCAAACCAATGCTTATTTGTATAAACTCTAAAATGAGACAAACATAATGAAAGCAGATATGTCATATATTTAAAAGGTACACTGGAAAATGAAATGCAGTCTAGCAATTACATTTCAGGTCCAGTTAATTTTCTATTTTTGGATTAGCACACAGGCTAAACAATAAAGTCTCATCACTCATATAAAATACTTTGAAAACATCAAAACAAAGGGTGTTTTTCAGGTGAAATTACACACAGGAAATTAAAATCTGAACAAGTGCTAAAAAAGGAGGATTCACAGACTTAGAAAATTAAAGTTCCAGGATTTTGTGACATTTTACTATTGGATCAATTTGGCTAATCCGTTACTCTTTCGTTTGTTTGTAATGAGCTAATGACACAAACAGAAATCTTACAATAGCAAATGTTACAAACCTTTAGTGACTTCTTTGACAAGCCAGATTTTAAACACGTTGTTACAGAAACAGATTTGAAAGATTTGTTTCAACTAAAATATCCTGAATTACCTTGGAAGTTGCAAATTCTATGGAATAGAAAAAATAATGTTTGAATGTTTATGTTTAGTAAGCTGTATACTGTAAGCTGCTACTGGAGAGAATATGCCACTGAATAAACAGTGAAATGCACTTGGTTGATACCATCCTTTATAAACCCTATGCTGAAATCCCCTCAAGATAATATTTCCACCATTTGTTGTTACACTGGGTGATCCCCATGTCCATCACACATTAAAATTTAAACCCTGTTTTGTATTTTGATATTTATGAATACTAGTACTAGTTTACTTAAATAATAACTGGGTAACATCTTGAAGAATATACAAGTATTTTAAATTTGCTGCTACTACTGTGGAAGTATGGCATTATTTGTATACAGTGTGGTGCAGCGGTTAAGGCTTTGGACTTCAAACCCTGAGGTTGTGTGTTCAAATTCCACTACTGACATTGTTCGACCATGAGCAGATCATTTCACCTGTCTGTACTCCAATGTGAAGAACAATTTCTAGTCACTCTAATATAACTATATTCAGATATGATTCATTTTACATTAGGAAGAGGGGTATAGTAATTATAAAATGTAGAGGTCCTGGGTTAAGTGTTGTTTGAATCACTCCTTTAAGTAACTTTTTCAGAACTGCGTGATTACACCTCGGTAAAGACAATGGAACTTTTACCTTATATAAAAGGTCTGCAAAAACAATTTCAGGTTAAACTAGTCCTGTGTGATTCCACACTTCATTAAAAATTATTTCACTTGAGTGATTTATATGCGACTAAAATAACAGTTGAAGAACAACCAGAAAGAAAGTTGCAAGAAAGGAAGAAACATCGAATCTAATGAGTCATCTTTGAGACCATTACCCACACTGCTCTATGGTGACTTCAAGGTAAAGTGCTCTTGTGGTTTAACTTTCTAATCACTTTTCAGCATGAAGATTTAGTGTTACATGCTTTACAACTAATTGACTGTGTATGCAGTATCCTGTGTATGTTACCTGTGTGCCTGCACTGTTATGGAGGGTGATCTATTCAGTATATTTTGGTTTATTCAAATTGCTAGTACAAGTTTTCAAAGACGCTGCATTTACATCTAGCCTCATGACTCAACCAAAAATTAAACTTCACTTAAAAACAATCAGATAAACACATATATTAAAATAAATGACTGAATTGGACAAGGTAGCAAACACTTTGAATAATGTTACATTAGGCTTGAAATGTGGTGCAGGATTGCAGGTATTTCACTTAAATGCAGTGATTCCCACACATTTAGATTATTAACATGATAATTTCACAAATATATTTATTTGGTAAACAATCCCTCTTGCTTGTTGCAAAAATATTCAATGTCTTTTAATCACTATTTTATAATTGTATCTTATTTGTTACTTAGGAATAACTAAAACTTTCTTAAACTGAAGGCTAGAAACAGGATGAAGTATATTCTTACATCTAAAATCAATACAAACATTTAAAAATTGACTTGGATTGTTTAGTGAATTCATATAGAGTTTTACTCCTTTTTATTTGATGAACTGACTGCTGTTAATCTGTGTCTGTTTTATAAGTAAACTTATAAACCCTTGTAATTATCATTTCTTATAAATGTCTATGGTGAACTAACTGCCTTTAAAACTGAAACTGAAAAGAAACATTCAGGAACACATTCAAAAAGATGAACAATGCTTAGGGAAACTTTGAAGAAAATTAACTGAATCATCAGCAGCCACCTCTCTAACTCTGAAAAGAAGGATAATCAAACTGAAAATTTTATTCAATGCCTTTCCATTTGATACCATAACTCACCTTCGCACTTTACACTTAGTTATGGTCTTTTAGAAATGTCTTTTGGTTTTGGCAACAGCTCATGGCAATCTTAACACTAGAATTACCACAGCCATACAAAAAAAACTTGTAGATCTGTCCCACCTTAAAACGCTTCACACCTCTCTGTCACGTCTTTTGTCTTCTAAATTTGTGGCTAAGCAGCAAACAGCAAGCAGCCTACTATCACATCCCCCACCGACGCACAATTTTCTCAGCTCAAGTCTGTTTACCTGCATGTCAGTTGCTTGGAGTTGTATAGAGTGAGAAGTCAAGCAAAAAGACACCTTTTATAAATACTATATCGTTATTTGGAACCCTTGCATTTCGTGTCAATCAATCAATCAATCAATCAACATTTATTTATATAGCACATATTCATACAAAAAAATGTAGCTCAAAGTGCTTTACAAAATGAATAGAGAAATAGAAGACACAATAAAAGATAAACATAAGTCAACATTAATTAACATAGAATAAGAGTAAGGTCCGATGGCCAGGGTGGACAGAAAAACAAAAACTCCAAAGGCTGGAGAAAAAAATAAAATCTGTAGGGGTTCCAGACCAAGAGACCGCCCAGTCCCCTCTGGGCATTCTACCTAACATAAATCAAACAGTCCTCGTGTGTGTTTCATGTCTACATAATTATGTACACACATCGTTAAAAAAGAAAAGTTTTTCATGTTTTAGTCATAATTGACAAAATGTAGACATGAAGTTTATAATGTAGTATAGTGTGAAGCCTGAAGTCCAAATATCAAAGAAACAGTTTCACAAAAATTACAAATATAATAGAACAAGTGCACTTTTATTCAAAACTACAACTACAGGAAAAACAACCTACGTTAGAGTGTGATATTGACACGCATTTGCTAAGAGCGCTGAGGTGGTGCAAAGATATAAGCTCTTGACTGGTAGTCTGAACTTCACAGGTTCAATTCCAGATTAGTCCGTTTTGAAAAGTGAGCAGCACGTATTCTTACTATTTTAAAATAAAAACATACGTTTGATTCCAGTCTGTAACAGCTGGTGTAATTTAAGATACTTGTAAAGGCTAGCTTTTTTTTTTTTTCTGTTATTTTCTCAGCCGCGTTCGCGATTCCAACTCAAACAAATAACACACATGAGGATAGTCTGTTAATTCCGCAATCTAAATTTAAAGAATTAGGTGTGAGGTGAGGGAGCAGAACTGACAAGGTAGTCTACTCTGAAGTTCTGCCTGTGCCACACACCAGCTCTGGGTAAGACGGAGGAGATTTGAATGCTTAACATGTTGCTAAAATCTTGGTGTAGGGTAGAAAGGTATAGGGAACTCCTTTTGGAACAAATGGTGCATGTTCCGATGGGTTACATCTGAACCGGAGGGGCACCAACGTGTTATGGAGACTTATGAGTAGGTTACACAAGGATTGTTTAAACTAAGGTATGGAGGTTGGGAGTGGGGTAGGGGCTGATGGGAGAGTTTAGGTAAGGCCAGGTTTAGAACTGTACATGAAGAAACAAACAATAGTGTAAAAAATAAAAATGCATAACAATATAAATCAAACCCAATGTTTAAATGCAAAAGTAAAATGAGTAACACAAAAATAGGTTGCCGCAATGCTTCGTGTTGTTATAGGTTACATTCCCCCCCCAAAAAAATAGCGTTGTTTGCTTTTTTTGTACCCAGCTAGAATAGTTATCATAACTTTGTGTAATTTTCTTACAATGACAATAAAGGCTTTCTATTCTATTCAAAAAACACAACATGTGAGTTGGAGATGCATATAGCAGAGCATAATTATGATATAGCAATAGAAACATGGCTAAATAACAAAGATGGGGATGACTATAACAGAGGGATGCAAATTTTTAGGTAGGATATACAGAACAGAAAAGGAGGAGGTGTTGCTGTTTATGTCAAGCAGAATTTATTTTTTATTAATTTTAGCTGTGTATTATAGACTGCCTAAAGCAGACAATAATTTCAAAATATTTGGTAATATAAAAAAGAAAGTTTACAGGGAAATATTATAGTCATGAGGGACTGTAACTACACACATATTAACTGGGATAACCTTGCAAATAGCACTGCATTAGAGCAGGAGTTTTTAGAAGTAATCATTGTCTGTTTAACGCAGCATGTTAAAGCACCAACGTGGGGTGAAGCCTGTCTAGAGTTAGTATATTGTAATAATCAGGGTGAAGGTGTGATCGAACTACTAGGGTCAAGCAACCATAATATTCTCATTGGCCACTATAATTGGTAAACCTTGTTAGTACTGGATTGGACTCCCTTTTGCCTTCAGAAATGCTGTAATATAACCAAAGAAAAAGAAATCGGGTTAGGGTATGACTGCTTGGGTGGTGCAGTGGTAAGAACTGCTGACTCATAATCAACATGTTGCCGGTTCTATGCCGGGCTTTTCCCAGAATTACCGTTTTGAGTAGCGAGCTGCTCTTATTGTTACTATTGTAAGAGCCAATCTTAGAAAGTTAAAGTTTTGAGTTAAACTCATATTAATGTTTGCTTAATTTGAATAAAATATAAATTCCTTTCATAGTCATAACTTATGGTATAGTCTTTTCCCCATATAAGTTAGCAAGAGATAGAACCTTCTTACTATAACTGAGTAACAGTGTGATAATAAGCTCAGTTTGTTTAGAACAGGTCCCGGTAAAGAGGGACTTGAAAGACCCATTTTAAGCTTAGAAATGGGATAAGCATACAGTTTTCTGACCGTTTTGAAATGTTTCAGAAATGTTAATAGTAACGATTTGAGATGTAACAAGATTAAGCTTAGAATTTAACTTTTCTTAACATTAATTTTTTCCTTTTTTTGATATTTTAATTTTCCTTTTTTTTGTGTGAATTGTTTTACTTTAAAACTTAACTAAACTTTTAAAAACGAAGATATTTTGTCTGTGGAATCATTGCTGCGCGTCAGGCTTTTGCTGAATCCCATTTTTGGAGTTGAAGCTGCAGAACTTTGGTAATTTTGGGAAACCGCAGCTACATTTTCGTCAGAAAACTTGCTAGGCCTGAACTGGAATCCACCATCTGAGAACACAGAACACTTCTGCTCCAGAACTCGTCAACAAAGAAAAAGAACTGAATCATTCAGAAGGTACTATCTTCGCATGATCATAAATGAATGCAAGGTCGCCGCACCTTGAGAAGATTTGAGAGACTGTGATATTATAAAAAGACGTCTTGAAAAGAGACATATTGGATGATCGGATGTGCTTTTGTCCGAGTCATTGAAGCTTTATTTCAAGGAAGTAATTGCTTTGTTGGAATATCCCGATTGTGATGAAATTGCTGTCAGGAAACGTCCTGTCATTTGCTCTAATTGTTGTCATGGCAATGTCTAAACAGAGCTCAAGTGAGATCGGCAGTGATCTGAGTTCAGACTCGAAGTCAGAAAATATAATTAGAGATCTTAAAGATCACATAAGTCAGAGGAAAGATAAGCTTTCCGTGCTCATAACTGAGATCGAAAGTCCAGGAAACCGCTTAATTATAGCTAAAAGATTTGAAGATTTTCGTGCGACGCACAGACAGTTAGAGGAACTATATGAAAAGCTACTTTCTACGTTAAATAAGGAGGGAGCGATTAAGAAACAGAAAACGACATTCGCCGAAAGCTTTAAGAAATGGAATGAATTCACTGTCGCTGGAAGACGCAAATAGACTGTTAGCACATAAAGCTGATGATCAGCTAGTTAATCAGTTCGAAGAGATGCAATTTCAAGAACGGGTTCGTTCAAAGTCAAAAACACGAAAGACGTACCAATATTTAATGGTGATCCTCTGACGTATTCATCATTCATTAGAGCTTTTGATTATGCTGTAGACAAAGCGTTTGAAAATGAACAAGATAAACTGCATTTTCTAGAACAATACACTAGAGGTCGCCCTCACGAACTCATTCAATCCTGTATCGGACTTTCGCCTGAAGAAGGTTATCAAAAGGCACGACAACTGCTCAAAGCCTACTATGGAGATAGTAGACAGATATATAGAGCACACATTAAAAAAATTATGAACTGGCCTCAGATAAAGTCAGCAGAAGATGGAGGAGCATTGCTAGATTTAGCTCTCTTCCTCAGAATGAATTCGATATAGGTGAAAATCTACATATTGTCATTTCAAAGCTTCCATATGAACTGAAACGAGAGTGGTTATCAGTTGCTTGTAGTACTGAGAGAAAAGAAAAAAGAGACGTAA
Source organism: Polypterus senegalus (assembly GCF_016835505.1). Classification (NCBI taxonomy): domain Eukaryota; kingdom Metazoa; phylum Chordata; class Cladistia; order Polypteriformes; family Polypteridae; genus Polypterus; species Polypterus senegalus. The sequence goes on from NC_053168.1 coordinate 96,612,395, forward strand.
AATTCAATGATTTAATAAGCTTCTTACACACACAAGCACAGAACGCCTCTCATTCAATACATAGCACGGCTATACAAAGTTACAACTACATAGAAAAGGGAGAGAGGAATGACAAAGGAAAGCCTTCTATGAATTTTAGTCTAAAAAAGGGAAGTACCTTTGCCACAAATATCACAGAAGTTGCTGAAAAGGAAACTCAGGACACATTAATCAAGAGGTCTGTCACAGGCACTTATGCCTTTAAAAAAACCTTGTGCCTTTTGTAGTGACCAGCATATCCTTGCTGAATGTAAAAAAAAAATCAAAGAACTGCCACATACAGAAAGAATTGACTTTTTAAAATCTAAAGGTTTATGTTTTCACTGTCTTAAACAGGGTCATCTAGGTAAGAACTGTAATGAAAGAATGAAATGTCAGAGATGTTCCTTACAGCACCCAGATATCCTGCACATTAAAAAGGATAGCGGAGCAGCATTTAAAGCTACGGCTAGTGTGGCAACATCTACAGAAATGGAAACCGAGACTGGAACTTGTACCTTTACTGGGGCCGGAGAAGAATGCGCACTTCAAGTAGTTCCTGTTAAAGTAAAATCTAAGAAAAGTGAAAGGTATGTAGAAACATACGCCTTTATAGACCTCGGCAGTACAGTAACAATTTGCACTGAAAGGCTCCAGTGACAATTGAGCCTTCAAGGGAGAAGAACACAAGTATTCCTCAAAACTATGAGTAATTATGATGATGATTCAAAAATGCTAACCCAATGTTCTGTCTTATCAGATTTACAAGTCTGTCAGTCTCAAGGACGTTGAATATATTGATTTGCCGAAGGTCTTTACACAGGTCTCCATCCCAGTGAACAGAAAAAAGTATTCCACTACAAGAAGATATCGATAAGTGGGCATATCTTAAAGAGGTATGTCTATCTCATATTGACTCTGAAGTTGATCTTTTAATAGGAATGAACTATCCAGAAATCTTCAAGCAGTCACGAATCATACCTAGCCAAGGAGGTGGACCTCACGCCATGAAGACTGCACTTGGATGGGTAGTTGGTGGACCATACAAAGAGATAGATGACCTCGCAAAACAAAGTGGTAAGATGCCTAAACATTCAATCAATCGTGTATCAATAACAGAAACTGAAGATATGCTGCTGCAACAGTATAACACAAATTTTCCAGAGCGCAGCTGTGAATAAATAGAGGAAATGTCACAGGAAGATATCAAGTTCATGAGCATAGCTTCAGAATCTGCAAGACTGGTAGGTGGCCACTATTGTTTAAATTTGCCTTTGAAGGATGAAACACTTAAAATGCAGAATAACCGCTGTACTGCTAACAGCGTGCTATTGGACTCAAAAGAAAATTGAGCAAAAATTCAGGTTTCCACGAAGACTATAAAGCCTTCATGAAAGACATTATAGACAATGGTTATGCTGTTAAGATTCCCAAAGAAAGCCTGAATTGCAATGAAGGCAGAGTGTGGTACATCCCACATCACGGTGTGTATCATCCAAAGAAAAATAAGATTCGAGTAGTCTTTGACTGCACTGCCACCTACCAGGGGATTTCACTTAATGAACAATTACTAAAAGGCCCTGACCTAACTAACACACTCATTGGCGTCCTTACAAGATTCAGAAAGGAGCCAGTAGCCTTAATGGCAGACATTAAGTCAATGTTCTACCAAGTTAAGATACCAGACAAAGACACAGATCTTTTACGTTTTCTATGGTGGCCTGAAGGTAATCTAAGTAAAGACCTAGAAGAATTCAAAATGACAGTACATCTTTTGGTGCTACTTCTTCACCTAGTTGTGCTTCTTATGCTTTACGTAGAACAGCCGAAGATGCCAGAGATACATTTCCTGAGGAAGCTGTTAACACCGTTCTCAACAACTTCTATGTGGATGACTGTTTAAGGTCAGTGACAACAGAAGAACAAGCAATAAAGCTGGCAAAGGACCTCCAAGCTCTATGCCTCAAAGGGGGATTCCATTTGACTAAGTGGGTGAGTAACAACAGAGCAGTTTTATTGTCCATACCTGAAGAAGACAGAGCTCATGAACAAAAGGACTTAGATTTGAGCCACAGTCTCCTTCCCACAGAGCGTGCCCTGGGCATCCAGTGGTGCACAGAAACTGACAGTTTCAAATTTCAGATTAAGTTACAAAACAAGCCCGCTACAAGGCGTGGTATCCTGTCTGTTGTTAGCTCAGTTTATGATCCACTTGGTTTTCTAGCACCTGCCTTACTGCCAGCAAAGCTTATTCTAAGAGACTTATGCAAAGAGAAATTTGGGTGGGATGAAGTAGAAGTCAAACACATTCAGAAATGGAAAAAATGGATGGATGATTTGAAGTTACTTACAGACTATAAAGTGAACAGATGCTTCAAACCTACTGGGTTTGGAACCATAAAGACAGCACAAATGCACCATTTTGCAGATGCTAGTGAAGATGGATATGGCACTGTCACTTATCTTGTTTTAACAAATGAAGAGGGCAAAAGGCATTGTTCATTCCTGATGGGCAAGTCAAGAGTTGCACCATTGAAACAGGTCACAATTCCAGAATGGAGCTGACAGCAGCCGTTGTGGCAGTTAAAATGGACAAAATGCTTAAAGGTGAGCTTCAAATGCCCTTACAAGAATCTACATTTTGGACTGACAGCACCACGGTGCTAAAATACATCTCAAATGAAAGCACTCAATTCAAGACCTTTGTTGCAAAAGAATCTCCGTGATCAGAGATCATTCACAACCTTCACAGTAGAGGTATGTCACATCTATCCTTAATCCGGCTGATCAAGCTTCTAGAGGGCTAACCATAGAAAACTTTCTCAAGAACACCACATGGTCCAAGTTTCTTATCGAAGTCAGAACGTGAGTGGCCAAAAAGACCAGATCAACTGAATGATTCACTTTTTGAAGATGATCCAGAAGTTAAAATTTGTGCAGTTAACTTGACAAAAATAGGAGAGACAACTAAACCCATCAACAAACTAATCACTTACTTTTCAGATTGGCATCGCTTGAAGAAAGCAGTGGCTTGGTTTCTCAAGTTTAAAGACATACTGTTGGCACTTAAGAAATGAAAGAAAAACATTTTAACTAGAAGCCAGTCAGTCTAAAGGTAATCCAAAAGAACAAAAATCACTCATCACAAAGCACATGAAAAAGTATAAACGGACTTTAAAACCAAGTCCAATTTCTCTAGATGACTTAGTTAAAGCTGAAACAGAGCTTATCCGTCTAAGTCAACAGCAAGAATTTCCAGAAGAATTAAAAGCTCTAGATAGATAGATAGATAGATAACTTTATTAATCCCAAGGGGAAATTCACATAATCCAGCAGCAGTATACTGATACAAAGAAACAATATTAAATTAAAAAGTAATAAAAATGAAAAAATGAAAAAAAAAAATGAAATCCTTCAACATCTGCAGTAAGTTGCTCCAGATGTTCTACCAGATGGTTGTGGCGAGTGCCCTCTTCTACGCGGTGGTGTGCTGGGGTCGCAGCATAAAGATGAAAGACGCCTCACGCCTGGACAAACTTGTTAAGAAGGCAGGCTTTATTGTAGGAGTAAAGTTGGACAGTTTAACATCTGTGGCAGAGCGACGGGCATTAAGCAAACTCCTGTCAATCATGAATAATCCACTGCATCCACTGAACACTGTCATCTCCAGGCAGAGGAGTAGCTTCAGTGACAGACTTTTGTCACTGTCTTGCTCCACTGACAGACTGAGGAGATCGTTCCTCCCCCACACTACGCGACTCTTCAATTCCACCCTCTAAAGAAAAATACTTGTGTTAAAAAGAACAGTCAAATCTATAAACTTGACCCGATCATACAAGATGGAATATTAAGAGTTGGAGGAAGACTCTGTAAAGCTGCAATGCCCGAAGAAGCTAAACATCCCGCAATTCTACACAAGCATTCACATGTTGCTTCCCTCATATTGCAGCACATTCATAAACGCATCGGACATTGTGGGCGCAACTATATGCTCGCACAATTACGCCAGAAATACTGGATATCTCAAGCAAATTCAGCTATCAGAAAAATAATTGCACAACATGCAGAAGATACAATGCAAAAGCAGGTGAGCAAAAAATGGCAGATTTGCCAGAAGATCGCCTAGCATCAAACCAACCACCGTTCACTAATGTTGGAGTTGATTATTTTGGTCCCTTCCTAGTCAAAAGAGGAAATAGTTTGGTCAAGAGGTACGGAGTAATCTTCACTCGTCTAATAACCAGAGCTGCGCACGTAGAGATCGCACATAGCTTAGACACTGATTCTTGTATCCAAGCCATACTCCGATTTACGGACAGAAGAGGACAAGTTAAAATCATGCACTCAGACAATGGAACAAATTTCATTGGAGCAGAAAGAGAGCTACGAGAAGCTATTAAAAAATTGGAACACAAAAAAATCAGTGATGCTATAATGCAAGAACAAATCAAATGGATTTTTAATCCACCATCAGCCTCTCACCAAGGTGGAGTGTGGGAAAGACAATTCAGAAGCATAAGAAAGATTTTAAATTCAACACTAAACCAACAAACACTTGATGACGAAAACCTTCCTACAATGATGTGTAGAGTGGAATCAATACTCAATAACAGACCCCTTACGAAGACATCAGATGACCCAAATGATTTGGAATCACTCACACCCAATCACTTGTTATTATTGAAGACAAAACCTGAAATACCACCTAAACTCATTTTAGAAAATGAACCATACACAAGAAGACGCTGGAAACAAATTCAATACATGGCTGATTTGTTTTGGAAAAGATGGACAAAAGAGTATTTGCCAATACTTCAAAAATGGCTTGCACCAAGAAGAAATTTTGAACCAAGGGACGTCGTTCTAATTGTAGATAAAGCTACACCTCGCAATTCCTGGGTAATGGGTTGAGTCAAGACAATGCCAGATGCTAAAGGTGCAGTCAGAAGAGTTTGTGTGCAGACCAAAACCAGCACACTGGACAGACCCGTGAATAAACTGTGCCTGCTTCAAGAAACAGCCAATGTTTGAAATATGAAATTTTTAAAATGTTTGTTTGTAGTGTTATTGCTAATGATTTGAAAAGAATAGTTAATATAAAAGTAATTGGCTCATATTTAAGCATAGTAATTGTCTCCGCTCCTGCATAGCAAATTAGGGGCCGGAAATGTAAGAGCCAATCTTAGAAAGTTAAAGTTTTGAGTTAAACTCATATTAATGTTTGCTTAATTTGAACAGAATATAAATTCCTTTCATAGTCATAACTTATGGTATAGTCTTTCCCCCCTATAAGTTAGCAAGAGATAGAACCTTCTTACTATAACTGAGTAACAGTGTGACAATAAGCTCAGTTTGTTTAGAACAGGTCCCAGTAAAGAGTGACTTGAAAGACCCATTTTAAGCTTAGAAATGGGATAAGCATACAGTTTTCTGACCGTTTTGAAATGGTTCAGAAATGTTAAGTAAATAGTAACGATTTGAGATGTAACAAGATTAAGCTTAGAATTTAACTTTTCTTAACATTAATTTTTCCTTTTTTTGATATTTTAATTTTCCTTTTTTTATGTGAATTGTTTTACTTTAAAACTTAACTAAACTTTTAAAAACGAAGATATTTTGACTGTGGAATCATTTCTGCGCGTCAGGCTTTTGTTGAATCCCATTTTTTGAGTTGAAGCTGCAGAACTGTGGTAATTTTGGGAAAACGCAGCTACAACTATTATAGAATAAAAACATACATTTGAGTCTGTGACAGCCGGTGTAAATTTACGGTACTTGTAAAGGTTAGCGTTTATTATTTATTGTTGCTGCATCCAAACGGTGCCATCTTTAGCCTTAATGCCTGGTGTTCTTATGTGTGACCGAACATTTCTTTCGGGGATGGCTTCTGTACTCTTTCTCCAATGTAGAAAACCTTTATCTTCACTGGAGTAAAACAGCATGTCAGGTCAAGGGGAGCGTGAACGTGACAGAGAAAAAAAACTAAATAATTAAAAAAAAAAAAAGCTAGCCTTCAGAAGTACCATACATTCACAATGGCTGTTACAGACTCAAATCAAATGCATGTTTTTATTCTATAATAGTAAAAATAAGTGCAGCTCACTACTCAAAACATTAATTCTGGGAAGTGCCCGGATTTGAACTGGCAACCTCTTGATTATTAGTCAGCAGTTCTTACTGCTACACCACCTAAGCAGTCGTGTCCACATCATACCCTAACCGAATTTCTTTTTTTTCGGTTACATTCTTGAATAAAAGCTCACTTGTTTGGTATACGTGTACTTTTTGTGAAAGGGTTAATTTGATATTTGGATAGTTTCGACACATTATACACTTCATGTCAAAATTTTTCCATTAGGAAATGTTGAGCAAGTACCTAAAACAGAAACTTTTTTCATGTTATATTACTGTCATACTATATTTACTCAGATTGATGTATACACAGAACACACATGAAATGCATTTGTTCCAAGTAAAGATATATTATTACCCTTTACAACCCCAGGCACCTCACACCCAGACAAACAAGACTTGAGCTGGGAGAACTTTTTGCCCGAGTTGAGTTGTTATTGGTGGGGGGATGGGATAGCAGGCTGATTGCTGCTTGTGCTGATCGACACATTTGCAAAACAAAAGACGCTAATGGAGAGGTGTGATGGAATTTAAGGTGGCCCAGGATTATGAGTTATTTCGTAGGCTTCAGGGATTCTAGTGTTAAAAATGTAATTTCTCAAATCAAAAAATGCAATGCTAAGGATTTTAAATGGGCTGAAGTAAAACAAATCACCAGGGGCCTCATGTATAAATGGTGCATACGCACAAAAATGTTGCGTAAGCCCGTTTCCATGCTCAAAAAGCAATGTATAAAACACCTACACTTGGTGTACAGCCACGCACATTTCCACGGTACCTCATACCCTGGCGTACGCAAGTTCTCAGCTCTGTTTTGCAGACTGCAGACAGCGTCAAAGCAGTGCTACTGTTCCTCTGTGGTTTCCCTTTGTTTTTTAGATCCAAATCTCTGACGCGGCTTTATCATATACACTGAAACTAACTGCATATTGTTCATTAGTTTAAGGCATCCGATTGTAATTAACCTGTAACAATATAATGGTCCATGGAATGGCCAAACTATTCCAAATACCGTAGCAGCTTTAGTGTTGTTACTCTCACTGCACCTTCTTTTTCTTCTTTCAGCTACTCCTGTTAGGGGCTTCCACAGTGGATCATCTTTTTCCATATTACTCTCCCTTCAGAAGCTGATCGGAAAGTGAATTATCGGTATACAGCATCAAGCACACGCTGCCTCAGCCATGCTGCCTATTCGAACTGCTCTCACACGGCAAACACTTTAAAACCTTTCCTGTACGGACCTCGCGGTTCAGAAACAGTTTCATTCCAATAACTATAAATGCACTCAATCAGTCCATCAAGTGCTCCTTGTAGAACAGTTTGTACTTATTAGTACAATCACCTTACTGTAAACTTGCACTACAGTTATAATATTGCACAACCTGAGCCACTTTATAAAGAGCGTATTTACATATGATGACGATATAATTTTTAAGGTGAAATGCAGCCAAATATGTTTATTATATTATACAGATAAAATACTACAATCACTTAATCTATATTGCTAATAATTAAGCATGCAAGACACGGTGTCGCTGTGCGAGCAAGGATCTGGCGCTCTGTTCACGGATTGTTGCTGCCTTGAGCTGTATGCTTTCTGGGACAGGCATGACACTGGAAGGATAGAATAATTAAACATGCACTACGAAGATATTTCAATGTTCCTTAAAAGTTTTGAAGAATCAACATTCTAAGCTTACAGATGGCTTAATGTCTATTACAGAGCTGATTGTGTGGCGATTGGGTATTTGGAAAAAGAAAAGGAAGGACAGAACACTGCCCCACCGTGTTCCCATGTTTATTAACATGTTTTAACTCCTATCATCATGAAAATGATTTCAAGTATACATCTCAGTATTTTAATTATTCAGGGAACTGTAATATTACGAATGTAATGGATTCTGTATCCTGTCGGAGGAAGAGAAAGCCTGGAAGCACGTAGTGATTCACACACGTAGAGCACATAGAAGATCAAATACAAAACAAAGCATTTAACATGCTACTTTAGTTATGATGGTGTTTTGTCTTGGTAGAGTAATATATTGCTTTACTTTCCCCTTTTGTATTATTAATATGTAGCCTTTGTCAGAATGCCTCAAATCCCACAGACTTACCACTGTTTATAAGGTATTATAGTATATAACTTCTCCCCACCTTCCCTTCAATTTCTATAACCTCTGGCAATTAGGTGTAGTATAAGACAAGCAGGAGTTAAGTTACAATTTAAAAAATGTATTATTGGTAATATTCATAAATAATAACAATATGCAAAGTACATTTGAATATTGACAACCATACAACCTGATAAATGGTGATTTGCAGTTCAGGCGGCACACAGACTTGTTTGTTACTTAATGTCTCTAGTTAAGGCATCATTTGTGGTCAGCTCGCCGCATGCCTGTTTCAGTATGGCTGCCGATCTGTGCTCTCCACTGTGTTGACCTTTCAGTTCTCCACTGTGTTGACCTTTCAGTTCATCAGTTTGGTAAGAGAGAGAGTGAGGTTAACCAAGCAAATTTTATAGATGTTCTGTCCAACCCTTACAGCCAATAGGGCATTGTGGTACTTTAAGCTGATACAAGCCAATTCCAAACAGCCATACTTCAGACCAACACCAGACGCCATATGTTAAGGTAAAGCTTGGCAGTTAGACATCCTGGCTTTTTGGGGGGGGGGGGTTGAAGGGAGAGACTTCAGCATAGAAACACTTGTCAAACTGGTTTCAGGCACTTCCCCCAAATCCTGTCGTAAAATTCAAAGAGACTCGGTCCTGGTGTGGTCTTAAACCATTAAACCATTGCTGCTGTTATCAATAATGTAACACTAATATTACATTGCTTTGCCTAAGTTACAAATAAAGACATACAAAATATTTATCAAGTTATATGCAAAATCTTACATAACAACAGATGGGATTTGAGAAACTAGTAAATTAAATGATGTTAAGATGACGTTTATGATGTTCTACTTTAATGACAAAATAAACTGTGTGATTAAAGTGTAAATTTAGTGATTAAAGTTGACATTTCGTGCTTTTTTCCCCACTGTGTGCCTATTTTTTTTTCTCTGTACCCTAATAAGCTTTCATATGAAACTCAGACGGTGGGCTATGACTTGCCTTTTCACGGCGACTTTGATATCTGACAACTTCTTTATTATTATTTTAGGCACTGTGTGAAACTCGAAACTTGAGCTTTCGAGTTTCTCAGACACTCTATGTCACTCAATCAACTTCCTTTTGTTGTTTATACCACTGTTTAAACCAACAAATACAAACCGAATTACAAAAAAGTTGGGGCACTATACAAATCGTGAATAACAACAACATTTATTTATATAGCACATTTTCATACAAACAGTAGCTCAAAGTGCTTTACATATTAAAGAATAGAAAAATGAAAGACACAATTATAAAACAAAATAAATCAACATTAATTAACATCGAATAAGAGTAAGGTTCAATGGCCAGGGGGGACAGAAAAAACAAAAAAACCCCAGACGGCTGGAGAAAAAATAAAATCTGTAGGGATTCCAGACCATGAGACCGCCCAGTCCCCTCTGGGCATTCTACTTAACATAAAAACTGAATGCAATGATGTGGAGGTGCCAACTTCTAATATTTTATTCAGAATAGAACATAAATCACGGAACAAAAGTTTAAACTGAGAAAATGTATCATTTTAAGGGAAAAATATGTTGATTCAGAATTTCATGGTGTCAACAAATCCCAAAAAAGTTGGGACAAGGCCATTTTCACCACTGTGTGGCATCTCCCCTTCTTCTTACAACACTCAACAGACGTCTGGGGACCGAGGAGACCAGTTTCTCAAGTTTAGAAATAGGAATGCTCTCCCATTCTTGTCTAACACAGGCCTCTAACTGTACAATCGTCTTGGGCCTTCTTTGTCGCACCTTCCTCTTTATGAAGCCAAATGTTCTCTATAGGTGAAAGATCTGGACTGCAGACTGGCCATTTCAGTACCCGGATCCTTCTCCTACGCAGCCATGATGTTGTGATTGATGCAGAATGTGGTCTGGCATTATCTTGTTGAAAAATGCAGGGTCTTCCCTGAAAGAGATGACGTCTGGATGGGAGCATATGTTGTTCTAGAACCTGAATATATTTTTCTGCATTGATGGTGCCTTTCCAGACATAAACTGCCCATGCCACACGCACTCATGCAACCCCATACCATCAGAGATGCAGGCTTCTGAACGGAGCATTGATAACAACTTGGGTTGTCCTTGTCCTCTTTGGTCCGGATGACATGAAGTCCCAGATTTCCAAAAAGAACTTTGAATCGTGACTCATCTGACCACAGAACAGTCTTCCATTTTGCCACACTCCATTTTAAATGATCCCTGGCCCAGTGACAACGCCTGAGCTTGTGGATCTTGCTTAGAAATGGCTTCTTCTTTGCACTGTAGAGTTTCAGCTGGCAACGGCGGATGGCACGGTGGATTGTGTTCACTGACAATGGTTTCTGGAAGTATTCCTGAGCCCATTCTGTGATTTCCTTTACAGTAGCATTCCTGTTTGTGCTGCAGTGTCATTTAAGGGCCCGGAGATCACGGGCATCCAGTATGGTTTTACGGCCTTGACCCTTATGCACAGAGATTGTTCCAGATTCTCTGAATCTTCGGATGATGTTATGCACAGTTGATGATGATAGATGCAAAGTCTTTGCAATTTTTCGCTGGGTAACACCTTTCTGATATTGCTCCACTATCTTTCTGCAACATTGTGGGAATTGGTGATCCTCTACCCATCTTGGCTTCTGAGAGACACTGCCACTCTGAGAAGCTCTTTTTATACCCAATCATGTTGCCAATTGACCTAATTAGTGTTTATTGGTCTTCCAGCTCTTCGTTATGCTCAAATTTACTTTTTCCAGCCTCTTATTGCTACTTGTCCCAACTTTTTTGGGATTTGTTGACACCGTGAAAATTTGAATCAACATATTTTTCCTTTAAAATGATACATTTACTCGGATTAAACGCTTGATCTGTCATCTACGTTCGTTCCAGAACCCCCCGCGATAGATGAAAATCCGCGAAGTAGAAACCATATGTTTGTATGGTTAGTTTTATATATTTTAAGCCCTTATAAACTCTCCCACACTGTTAACATTATTAGAGCCCTCTAGACATGAAATAACACCCTTTAGTCAAAAGTTTAAACTGTGCTCCATGACAAGACAGAGATGACAGTTCTTTCTCACAATTAAAAGAATGCAAATAGATCTTCTCTTCAGGAGCAGAGAATTTCAGAGAGAGAGAGAGCGCTCGCAAAGAAAAGCAAACAATCCAAAAAATCAATACGTGTGCTTTTAAGTTTGCCGCGGCATTTTTTAGAGGAGCGTCAGTATCTTCTAAGCAAACAGCCCCTGTGCAAACAGCCCCTCTGCTCACATCTCCTCCATCAGGCGCAGAGAACGTCAGAGAGAGAGAGAGAGAGAGAGAGAGAGAGAGAGAGAGAGAGAGAGAGAGATTAAAGCAAACCATCAAAAAATCAACAAGTGTGCTTTTGGAAGCACCGCGATAAAGCGGCATTTCTTAGAGGTGCGTCCGTATCCACTAGGCAAACAGCTTCTGTGCAAACAGCACCTCTGCTCACAGCCCCTCCGTCAGACGCAGAGAATGTCAGAGAGGGTGAGATAGAGGCAGAGACTAGCAAACAATCAAGCTCCGTGCGGGATGCATATCTTATAGCATTGAGGAGGTTTAGTTAATATGTAATACATGCTCTGAATGGGTAGCTTCTAAGCCATCTGCCAATAGCGTCCCTTGTATGAAATCAACAGGGCAAACAAACTGAGGAAGCGTGTAGCATAAATTAAAAGACCAATTTTTCCGCAGAAATCCGCAAACCAGCGAAATATCCATGATTTATATTTAGATGTGCTTACATTTAAAATCCGCGATAGAGTGAAGCCGCGAAAGTCGAAGCGCGATATAGCGAGGGATTACTGTATTTACCATCATGTTCTTAAGAAGGTTACTGAGTACATATATAAATACTTGACACATATTTTAAGAAAGTCACTGCACACTGGGGAAATTCAGAATGACTATACAATAGCAAATATTATTTCATTATATAAAAAGGGCCACCGGGCATGTCTAAGCAACTATAGTCCAGTAAGCTTAATGTGCATCAAAGATGAATTAATGGAAGGAATTATTAAGGAAGAGATTGGGCAAAAAATGCAACAGTTTTACTCAACAGTCAGCATGGTTTCAGTGCCAGACGGTGTTCAGAAGCCAATAAGAAGGCTAACAGAATGTTTGGTTATATAGCACAACATGTAAAGACCAAAAAGGTTATGCTCAAGCTTTATAAAGCACTGGTGAGGCCTTATCTGGAGTCCTGCATACTGTTTTGGTCTAGAGGCTACAAAAAGAACATAGCAGTGCTAGAAAAGCCCAAACAAGAATGACTAGGCTGATTCCAGGACTACAGTGGATGAATTAAAAACTAAAAGAGATGAGCCTTTTCAGTTTAAGCAAAAGATTAAGAGGAGAGATGATTGAATTCTTTAAAATTATGAAATGAATTAGTGCAGTGGATCGAAACTTACGTTCAACAAGAACACCGGAACAAAATTAGATAACTTGTTAAGGATAAACTTAACACAAACATCAGGAAGTCTTTTTTACACAGAAAACCATAGACAAATGGAATAAGTTACCAAGTAGAGTGCTAGACAGTAAGAGTAAGAGTACGGAGTTTCAAAACTAGACTTTGTTATTTTAGAAGAATGCAGTACACAGGAATGTCAAGCTTTGTTGTGCTGATTGGCCTGTTCTTGTCTAGATTGTTTTAATGTTTGTATTCATAAATAAGTTAAATCAGAGGAAGAATGAGAGACAGAAAGAAAAGAAACCTAACACAAAATGTACCAGGGCCACCAGTCTCTGTTTCAATTCCTATCCACTGCCAGCCAGGCTTGCAAGAAAATAATGAAGGGCTACAACACCCACACCTGACACAATAAAGCAACAGATCCCACCATAAGCTCATCACCCTGAACAGCCCAACCCTATGGGCCTCTTCAACATAGTTACAAATATCAGTACCAAGATAAAACGCACATGGGCACCTGATCAGTTGTGGTACCCTTCCCTCAGACTGCACAATAAAGTAATAACTAAGAAAACTAATTTTTTCACATGTGCTGCATGAATCAAAGAAATTATATACCCAGTTGTCAAATCACGTGTTTACCGGCAGAGCTATCCCACCCCAAGCATTAAAGAAACCGCATTGTAATGTATATAATCCCTCTAATGAAAAAGGAAAAAAAATGATATGTCACAGAAAGACATATAAAAAAATATTCATACAAACTTAACATTGAATAACACTGAAAAAGACAGCAAGACCCGAACTATAATAAAGAAATGCCAACAGCTGATCCCTCTCCTTCATGCGTACACCAGAAGACATAAGTGCTTTTGAAATGAGAGAGAGACATGGATATGGAAGTAGGCGATATGGAGTTAAACCACCCAGTGAAATTCTATAGATTTAAAGCACAATTATGAGTAACAAGTCTAAAAAAGTAATACTAGGATGCAGATTTCCTGTAAGGATAAAACTCCTGCTGTCATGAAGCTGGTTACAGAGGGAAAAGTCCAGTCTATAGAAGGTAATAGCAAATTTTTGCTGAAATAATTGTTTCATCTTTTACCAACACAATCAATGAGCAGATTTTGTATCCATTAATGTTCAAATAAATACACCACCCTTCTCTACCTCTGTCAAGCCAATCTTCTGACATCATAAATCCCTGAATCACAATCGCTTATTCTGCACTAAACCATTAAACCACTTGAGTTAAGGGGCTTTTACTTTAATTAAAAGCAGTGATTCTTTTAATTCAATTTATTTTAGAAAAGGCAAATTGCTGCTGACCTTGTCTTCCTGTACTGCTTCCCTTAACAAAAAACTAAGTAATTTATTAAATATTTTGCAACTTTCATTCTTAAAAAGTATGAAATTATTTTGGATAAAAAATACTCCTAAGCTATACAATATGGCTGACATGGCTTAAGAATATTTTTTAAACTGTGTTCACAGCAAGCCTTAGCTTGAATTAAAAGGGTTTATTACAAATGAATATTTCATAACAGTTATGAAAAATGTTTTGAAAATCAAAATAAAAATTTAAACATAAGCACAACATATAACAGTTAAAAGTCTTTGACCCCTCCACTTCAGAGGTTTAAATTAGATTTCATCATGAAAATGTTTAATCAAAAACATTTCTGTATTTTATACTAACAAGAGCCACATATTGTTTATTGGGGTATTGAAACAATTAACAGACAATGATTTAGTCAATATGCAAAGTATATGAATTATGAAATTTATTAGCTCAAATAGTGAGTAAAGTATAACCAAAGCTTTGTACACACTGCAGTTCAATTCTGATTTACTTCATTCTTACTGTATGTGACACAGATCCAGTCATTTTGGAGAAGTGTGACGAACAAGACTGGATTCTGACACTTTTACTTGTGGGACTAAATCAGGTACAGATGTGACATGAATGTGACCCGTGTTTAAATGCTTGAATCAGAATTGGCAGGAAATCTACACTAATTTGGAAATCAAGTTTATTACATGACCAATGTATCATGGCAATAAAAACAAAGGTGGCTGACTTAGTAAGAATTTGAGTGACTGTCTCCAGTTAATATTGTGTAATTGGTACTTGTTTTCCAGCACACATTATATGCCTTAAGTGCAAATTGTTTTCTCAAAAAAGACTTGAACAGGTATTGTCATCAGTACCTGATATTGTAAAATCAGTTTTCCACCAAACCTTTACCTCTCTCACCTGCCATTCTTGGATCTTCTCTTGTGTCCAAAGGTTCCTGTATATAGACAAACATCCGTTCATCCATTATCCAACCTGCAATATCCTAACTACAGGGTCACGAGGGTCTGCTGGAGCCAATCATGACAGTGATAACTGTACTCAAAGCAACAGCTATGATCACATTTCTCTGTTCCTTGCCATTATTTGCTGACAAATTCAGGCATCCAAACAATTAAAATCAATGTAAGAAGTTTAATAGCCAGTATGTTGTTGGTATCCATGATGCTGAATTCTGTCAAATTTGTCTGAAGAAATTAATTTTATGTGTTATGTATGGCATATTCAGGATAGATATCTGCACACACTCAAAATCAAATCAAATACTGTATTTTATCATGCCAGTGAAAACAGCCACAGAGCAACAATATTTAATTCAGTCTATCTTAAGACAAACACACTGCAAGTATTTACATTTTAAGGCAATGGTAACGTACCTACATATGGAAAACAACTGCCTTTGAGGATCTCTAGATCTCTCTTGATGCATGTTAATGTCAATACCTCAAAAACATGGTACCAGTGAAATAGATTCTCTTTCTCTCTTCCTTCTTTAATAAATAAAGTTCATAGAGACTCCAAAAAATGTCAAATTAAAATAAAATTATAATAAAAATGTCGAGCACTTGGTTGTTAGGAAATGGCAAGTGATACTTATCTGACCTAGTCCTAATGGCAATACCATCAAGCTATGGGTATTCCACACTATGTGCATAATTATTTAGTAATGCAACAAGGCTGTGACTGTGATATTACCACCTCCCAACAAATCTGAAATCCAGTATAGCAACCGTTAGGGGTAACTTCAAAAAAGACAGCATTGATACAAGTAACAAAAATGGGAACGATTTACATAAAAAAGGGTTCTATTCTATTCTATTCTGCTCTGTTCTATTGGCTCACAATGGGTTTTAACCCTTGATTAAAATGGTTGAGACCAATCTGGCATTTCTTATATTGGCTAATATATTGTTTGAGAGTTTGGGGGACTAATAACTAAATGTACTGTATCTTGTAATCTTAGCATACACTTTAAAGACATTTGCATTAATTTTTTTCTGGTAAAAAGTATGATTTTATAAATTGTTAAAGATTTAACTGGAAGCCAATAGATTTTTAACAAGAAACAAAAAATACTTTTCAAATTTTAGTTATCCATTCAGCCATATTTAGAATTAGAACACAATTTAACAGACAACAGTAATCAAAATTGCTTGATAAAAAATGAACAAATTACTTTTTTTTCCTCCACAGTATTACAACACGATTAGCCTTGAACAGTGTGATGAAAGACAGAGTAAGATAAAAGAGAACTGGTACCACTTCTGGAATATGTAGTATTCCAATTGTAACTGCATACAGGAACAATTTATGAAGTACAGTGAAACCTCTGTTCACGACCATAATTCGTTCCAGAACTTTGGTCGTAAACCAAGTTGGTCATGAACCGAAGCAGTTTCCCCCATAGGATTGTATGTAAATACAATTAATCCGTTCCAGACCGTCATTTAACTGTATGTAAATATATGTAAAGATTAAGCACAAATATAGTTAATTACACCATAGAATGCACAGTGTAATAGTAAACTAATGTAAAAACATTGAATAACACTGACACAAAACACCCAGGCTCACTCGTGTTCTCTCTCTCTCTGTAGCACATACACACACCACCCACCCTCTCTCCCTCTGTCAGCAGCACGTGCATCCCTTTTTTTAAAATGAGTTTTAAGCACAGCAGAAAAATAAAGGAACATAAGAACAAATCCAAAATGTATTTAAAAACCAACTACCAGCAACCAAAAAAGTAACAAGATCACGCTATTTTAGCCTTACAGCCCGATCGCTGTAAACACTTTTTTTAAAATGAGTTTTAAGCACAGGGAAAAAAGCGAATATTTGAAAAAAGAGAAGTATAACATTGCAACAATTCACTCTACAAACTAACAAATTAACTTTTGAAAAATCCGTAATACAAAAACCACCAAGAAAACTAACCTTGCATGAGTCGAGTTCTGGCATATAGTGTTTTCCTTCAGGGGTTTTCTCTCTTGTGGTTTCTTGGGTTTCTTGTGTTTTTAGCTGTTTAGCTGGTGGGAGCGAAAGCCTCATGCAGCCATTCCAAAAAGAAAGTTCTTGTGACCCAACCCTTCGTGTTTGCCCTCCACATTAGTGGCTGTCTGGCTTTGTTTACATTATGCTGCTTGAAAGCACAAGGGTTCTCAAATTGGTAAAAGAATAAACTAGTAAACAGTTTTTCCACCTCTTCTAATTTCTTTCTTTACTTCGATTTCAATTTTCTTCAAAACTTTCTTCTCACCACTCTTCACTTGCTTAGTTAACTGCAAAAGCACACAAAATACTGTAGAGCACAAAGAGAGTGCATGTTTGACTGAGAACAATGAACAGGTTAAATGAAAAAGCCAGGCAGGCACGCAGCTTGCTCACTTTCTCTCTCAGCCTGCCTGAGGGGAGTTGGGGGGAGGGTATGGTTCGTGTGCACGTACTGTCTGCCTTCTGCATAGGGGGAGGGGGGTACAGCTGAGACTCTCTCTCTGAGAAGCAGGCAGTATGTGCACGCGAACCATCCCCTCCTCCCAACTCCACCCCCCCGCACAGGCAGGCAGATAGGCAGGCGAACACGTGCAGCAATCTCCCCCTCCCTCTCCCCAGCTGGCACTTGGCTAGCTCTAGCTCTATTTCTCTCTCTCTCTCGCTGCACAGGGAGAGACTGAACATGTACAAACCAAAAGGGAAACTGGCTTGTTCATATACCGAGTGTGTGGTTGTGAACCGAGGCAAAAGTTTGGTGAACTTTTTGGTCGTGAACCAAGTTGTATGTGAACCGAGGTTCCATTGTACTAGCAAAATACCCGCGCTCGCAACGGCGAAGTACTGCCTTAAAATTTTTATTAAGAAGAAAATGAAACCTTTTTAACTCTTTGAGGGCTGAATATTTTTTCCAAAAAACAGTTTCTGAAAAGCAATAGTGTCACACAGAAATCAAGATAAATGTCTGTTGCTGCATGCTGTGGCTGCCAGTTTACCAAGAATATGTGTCAGGCTTCCTGCCAGGCTGTCTTTGTGTGGCTGGGTCAAAGTCACAGTGCATCACAATCTTGTTTCTACCTCTTATCATTAAGTGGCAGTCCTCCGTGACGAACATTGTCAGTACAACGATTAGCTAGGGACCAATCAGCTGAAGCTGGAACCTAACATTCGTTTTCGATCACTTGTATCAAAATCTGAGTTCAACAAGTCATAGTCCAGTTCAGAGAGAATAGGCAAAATGTCGTCCACGGAGTGTTTTGCTTTACGCATTCACTTTGATCTCTTGCCAAATGTCAGTGCCATTTTTGCCGTTGTTTTTCACCTTGCTACTCACACGAGTGCAGGAAATCTTGGTCATACCAATGAATCTAACTTTCCTTCTAGCAACTAGAGTCTAACTAAAACATAATGGTTGGTTTTGTCACAGTTTACAGTCGATTACCATCGTCAACTCTTTCTTTTGACAAAAGTCAACATCAGCCCTGAAAGAGTTAAACTGAGGGAAAATATACCAATAATTATTTGTTAAGGATCTCTTTGTATACCACATTGTGAGTTCAGCCCTCCGGTTGTAATATAACCAAGCAGTACGCTGAGCTTACTCTTGAGCATGCAACGTACAGTTGGCCAAGTGAACAGTAATCTTGTTTCAAATCCCACAGCTTGGATTGCTGCTGTCATAATCGGTTTGAGTTTCATGGTTTGTTTCAATTACGACAGTATTTGTAGGACTTGTGTTGAAGAGACATTCGGCATCTTTCAAGCGTTGTAAGTATACAACCGGTTTCATCGATAACTTCACATCAGGCTTTTGAGAGTTTAAACATTCATAAACATCAAAGTGTCCACTACTGAAATCGTCACCTGTGAATCTAAGATGTTTAAGAGGCATAGGCAGTTGTTGAAAGGTGTAAAATATTTGGCCATTTCGGTACACTTGAAAGCGACAACCGAACAATTCAGCGGCAGCCATCAACTCACATGCAGATCCATAGGTGAAGGGCTTAAGCATTTCACTCTTATAGTGCTCCTATGTAGTATAATTATCTCCTGTACCGTCATCAGTCGACCACCTTAAACCTGTCCCAGTCATTCAATACATAAGACACAATGTTCCTCTGGATATCAAGAGTGAGTCTTATATGGCCGTGCAATATGTAACAAAGAGAAGGGAAAAGGTAGGTGCCATCTCCGGGCATGGAAACCACTCAGTAAGTGACAGTTCTTTGATTGATGGTGATCACCTCGATAGACATGTTAATGGGGGTACGGTTGGAATGATAAAGGAAATGGGTACCTGAGCAATGTAAACTAAGTCTAAAATACCTACACAATAACTATAATCGTAATAAATGAACAATAAAACAGAGGAGAAGCCGTGGATTAAATAAAAAGGCTGTAGTTATCAGCACAGAGACGTGAATCCCGTGGCGAAGCAAGAAAGGGAATGTAGAGACTGGAGCGACGGACGGTCTTATATAGGCAGGCAGCCAACAACGTGGGAGGCGTTGGGATGGGGGACCCAACGCCCTCACACGGTGACCGAGCTGCAGGCTATGGATGAATATATGTACGTAAGTAGGATTCAGTTAGCGTTGGGGGCAAATTTCTTGAAGATGGGCCCATAAGTAACAAAGACTGTTGAAAAGTTCAATATGGCGGCCGACAGTGGCATCATACCACTGAAATAAGTATGTACATTGGTTTCGGTTAGTGCAGGGAAGCCGCCTACCAAATTTTGTGAAGATGGGGCCATAAATAAGAAAGTTCAACATGGCGGACGTCGTTGACCGTTATGACCGTTACGCATAGAATTTCGAAATGAAACCTGCTTAACTTTTGTAAGTAAGCTGTAAGGAATGAGCCTGCCAAATTACAGCCTTCTACCTACACGGGAAGTTGGAGAATTAGTGACGTTGGAAACTTCAATATGGCGGCCGACAGTGGCGTCATACCATCGAAATAAGTACGTACATCGGTTTCGGTTAGCGCAGCAAAGCCGCCTACCAAATTTCGTGAAGATGGGGCCACAAATAAGAAAGTTCAACATGGCAGACGTTGTCAACCGTTATGACCGTTACATGTAGAATTTCGAAATGAAACCTGCTTAACTTTTGTAAGTAAGCTGTAAGGAATAAGCCTGCCAAATTTCAACCTTCTACCTACACGGGAAGTTGGAGAATTAGTGATGAGTGAGTGAGTCAGTGAGGGCTCTGCCTTTTATTAGCATAGATTAAGTTCATCATATAAAAACCACACCTGACAGCATTAAAAATATTCAACCCTGTATAACAATTACATATTCAACAGTATTAGAAAGTGTGCATAGGTTTATTAGCATAATGATTACAGCATATACTGTAAAATGGATATTAGAATTTAATTTGAAACACAAAATAAGGCCATTTCTATTCCGAAGTCTGAGTGTAAACCAGTATAAAAATAAAGGAGAAAGTCTGCAAGGCTATGATTATAAAAGGCTTAAGAAAAAAAGGTAAATCTGAAGTAAATCTGCAGTGCTGTGGATAGGTATTTGCCCCTTTGTGATTTCCTGTGTTTTTATTATTTTTTAACACTGGTTTCTGTTCTCCAAACAAATTTAGTATAGTACAAAGGACAACCTTAGTAAACTCAATGCAGTTTTTAAATGATCATTTCTCTATTCAATTTCCAGGTTGAAATTTAAGAAAGCGAAGCATGATTTCTTCGCTGATTCAGTTTCCTGTCATTCTAGGAATTCTAGGGTCTTATTTAATTCAATTAATGTGGCCATTCACCCTCATTCTGTGACGGGATTAAATAGTACTGTTCTTTCATGTGAGCAGTTTCTTTCATTCTTTGTCAGTAAAATTGATACAATCCGCTGTGGTATTGCTCCAACTGGCTATGAACTTCCTACTGTTAATCATGGCATTGTCTTGGAATCTTTTGATCTTGGCTCACTTTCATTTTAAAAAGTACTATCGACACCCTTAAACCTACTCTCAGTCCTCTTGATATTGTACCAATTCGCCTCTTAGTGGAAGCCTTTGATGTTCTAGGTCCATCTTTACTAGCCATTATCAATGGTTCTATTACTGAGGGGTTTGTGCCCTCATTTTTTAAACATGCTGCGGTGTGTCCCTGTCTAAAAAAGGCAAAATGAGATCCTGGAGTTTTAGCCCATTTTTGCCCGATTTCCCAATTGCCATTTCTGGCTAAAATATTAGAAAGAATTATTTATAACCAATTGGTTGATCACCTTAACTCCAATAATTTAATTAAGATCTACCAATCTGGCTTTAGGTGTTTTCATGGTGTTGAGACGGCCCTCCTGAAAGTATTCAATGACATCTCTATTGTTACTGACTCAGGTAGCGCTGCAGTCCTTGTCCTCCTTGACATATCCGCTGCCTTTGACACTATTGACCATGAGATATACTGTTGTGGCTTGAACATCTTGTTGGGCTTAAAGGGGCTGCTTTTAATTGGTTCAGGTCATATATAATTGGTAGACACTTTTCAGTGACTTTAAATGCCTCTGTTTTGTCTACTGCTCCTCTGGGATCCATTTTGGGTCCTATTTTATTCTCTACATACCTTCACCCTATTGCAGCTATTTTTAGGAAATTTAACATTTCTTTTCACTGCTATTCTGATGATACAAAGGTTTATATTCCCGTCTGCAACTCTGCAATGAATCAACTGCACAACTGTCTTTTTGAACCAAGATCCTGGATGGCTAATAATTTTCTTGATCTGAAAATAAAACAGAGGTGCTTATAGTGGCTTAGCTCTGATGGTGCAGCTGTTTTAATCAAATCTGCGCCCCTGAATTACAGCTTTGCTTGTGTGGATCGCCAAGGAAAGAAAGGTGGCGGTTAAGCAAACATTTACTCGAGTCGGTTAAAGTGTAAAGATGTCAGATTTGGCAAATTCAAGTCCTTTGAGTATCTTGCCATTGTTAATCATGGAGTTTCTCAGTTCCTAGTATTATCTGTGTATAGACCTTCTAAATACAATGCGTCTTTCTTTGAAGAATTCTCAGACTTGGTGTCAATTATAATTACAAACTATGACACGCTGCTAATAGTTGGCGACTTTAATTTTTATATTGATAATCAGTGTGACCCGAAAGTAATAGAATTCATGAACCTCCTGGACTCTTTTGATTTGAGACAGCTTGTTAGTCAGCTTACACATAAAGCAGGCCATACGTGAGATTTAGTAATTACTAAAGGACTAAAAGTTGATGTGAAGCAGATCATTGATATTAGTCTATCAGACGATTTTCTTTTACTATTTAATATAGAAATAATGATAGAAAACATTCACGAGATGCATATTGTTAAAAAATGCTTCTTTGATTCATCAGCAGCTTAAAAATTTACAAACATTTTAAGCAACCAGTCCATTTGTAGCGTTTACTACAATAATGAGTATAATGTAAATAGTAAGGTGGAAAATTTTAATACTAAGGTGAGAACTGCTGCTGACATGGTCGCACCTGTAAAGAAATCTTCTATCATGGTTATACCATGGAAGACCCAAAGAGTATCTGATTTAAAGATAACCTGCTGGAGAGCTGAGTGTAAATGGAGAAAAACTAAACTAACTATCCACTATGAGATATTGAAGGTTAAAATAACAGAATACAGTAACACAGTCTGTCTTGAGAGCCACTGCTATTTCTCTAGAATTATAAATAACAATGCTAGTAATCCCAGAGTCTTATTCTCCACGACTGATCGTCTGCTAAACCCAGGTAACAAAATGGAATGCCTCCAGAATACTTCCAGTGAAACTTGTGAGGCTATTGCTGTATTTTTCAATCACAAAATGAATATTAGAAATAATATAGTATATCTCTCCAACACTAATTCTCTTAAGCCCAAGTACTCTGTTATAAACAAATTAAATTCTTTCACCAGGATAGATTTACTTAATTTATCATCCTCTTTAATAAAACCCCTGTGTCTTCTGGTGAAGTGCGCATGTGCGGGGCCACACGGCACGCGTTCAGTCTCTTCCTGTGCATTCCCTGTGTGTGCAGAGACAGAGACAGAGAGAGAGAGAGAGAGAGAGACACACACACACACAGGTGCGTGTGCACGAGAGACAGACAGACAGACACGCAGGCCCGCCCGAGAGACAGACACACACACACACACGCACGCACACGAGAGAAAGACACACACACGCACGCCCGCGTGAGAGACAGTCATGCATGCACGCACGCGAGACACACTCACTCTCACAGGCCCGCATGGGGGACAGACATGCACGCGCACACACGCACGCAGGCAGGCCCGCGACAGAGACAAACAAGCTCGTGCACACACACACACGCACGCACGGGACAGAGTCAGACACACACACACACAAGCGTACGCATGCATTCTTGCAATATTACTTTTCTTGGTTGTTTATTAGATTACGGATTTTTCAAATGTTAATTTTTTCCCTGTGCTTAAAATTCATTAAAAAAAAGTGTTTTAGCTAGCGGGTCGTAAGGCGATACCACGAACTCTTGCAGTGTTAGTTTTCTCTGTTGTTAAAGGTTTTCTTAGTGTTATTCAATGTTTTTACATTTAGTTTACTATTACTATGTGCATTCAATGGTATAATTAATTATATTTGTGCTTAAAATCTTAAAATATATATATTTACATACAGTTCATACGATCTGGAACAGATTAATTGTATTTACATACAATCCTATGGGGGAAATTACTTCGGTTCCACTGTATTACTGTTTGACAAAATTACAGCCATTTTACGAAAATACAAACCAGTATTACTGAGAGAGAAAATTAAAGGCACACAATACAGTGACGCATATTACAGCCACATACAAGGTCCCTTGCCATTTAATATAGACTGTTCCTACTAATGTTTATGCACTACTGTTCTAGCGCCAGTTATTGTAACGGGCTTAATGTTTAGTATAAAATAATTTCTCAACAGAGACCCTCCACCTGTGTCCTTGACCCAGTACCAACAAGTTTTTTCAAAGTAGTATCAGGCGTGCTAATTGATAGTATTCTTGACATAGTAAACTTGTCATTAGATACAGGGGTCTTCCTAGACTGTCTTAAGACTGCTGTAGTTAAACCCCTACTCAAGAAAAATAATCTTGACTCCTCTGCTTTTGAAAATTTTAGACCTATTTTTAACCTGCCTTTCTTAAGTAAAATTCTAGTGAAGGCAGTCATTATGCAGCTAAATGACAACCTCAATAGACATGCTATTCTTGATAAGTTTCAGAACAAATCACAGTACAGAAACTGCACTCATTAAAGTCTTAAATGACTTGTGGGTAAATGCAGACAGAGGCAGTTTATCTGTTCTCATCCTCTTAGATCTTTGTGCCGCATATGATACCATTGATCACAGTATTCTTAGAAATTGCCTTAGTCAGTGGGTGAGCTTCTCTGGCAGTGTCTTAAATTGGTTTGAATTCTACCTGGCAGGTAGAAAATTCTTTGTTAGTTTTGGTAATTATACTTCAAAGACACATGATATTCTATATGGTGTTTCACAAGGCTCTATCCTCGGTCCGCTGCTCTTTTCTGTCTACATGCTTCCGTTGGGTCAGATTATCTCAGGGCATAATGTGAGCTACCAAAGCTATGCTGATGACACACAGCTGTATTTATCAATAGCACCTGATGACCCTGACCCTGTTTCTGAATGGATGAGTAGTAATTTTCTCAAGCTAAATAAAGAGAAAACTGCAATTTTAGTGATTGACAATAATGGATATAATGAGGTCATTAGAAATAAACTTGATGCATTAGGATTAAAAGTCAAGACGGAGGTAAAGAATTTAGGGGTAACTATCGACTCTGACCTGAATCTGAAATCACATATTAATCAGATCACTAGGACAGCATTTTTTCCCTTAAGAAATATAGCAAAAATTAGACCTCTTATATCATTGAAAGATGCTAAGAAATTAGTTCACGCTTTTGTTTTCAGTCGACTAGATTACTGCAACGCACTCCTCTCAGGACTACCCAAAAAAGACATCAATCGATTGCAACTAGTGCAGAATGCAGCTGCTAGAATCCTAACTAGGAAAAGAAAATCCGAACACATTTCACCAGTTTTGATGTCACTACACTGGTTACCTGTGTCATTCAGAATTGACTTTAAAAAACTGCTTATGGTTTACAAAGCCTTAAATAATCTCGCTCAATCTTATTTTTGGAATGTCTGACACCTTACATTTCAAATCGTAACCTTAGATCTTCAAATGTGTGTCTGCTTAGAATTCCAAGACCTAAGCTTAAAAGAAGTGGTAAGTCGGCCTTCTGCTGTTACTGCACCTAAAATCTGGATTAGCCTGCCAATAGGAATTCACCGGGCTAATAAAGTGGAGCACTTTAAAAAAAACTACTATAAACACATTACTTTAACATGGCTTTCTCATAACTTCATTTTAGTTTAATCCTGATGCTCTGTATATTTAATTCATTATCATTACTATTCATGGTGGCTCCAAAATCTGTACTAACCCCTACTCTCTCTTCTGTTCTTTTTCCGTTTTTTTTATGGCGGCGATCGGCACCACCACCACCTAATCAAAGCACCATGATGTCCCTACACTGATGGATTAAAGGTCAGAAGTCCACATGACCATCATCATCAGGGGCCTCATGTATAAACAGTGCGTATGCACAGAAATGTTGCGTAAGAACGTTGCCTGCCACATTCAAATCACGATGTATAAAACCTAAACTTGGCATAAAGCCACGCACATTTCCACGGTACCTCATACCCTGTTGTACGCAAGTTCTCCGCTCGGTTTTGCAGACTGGCGGCACCCAGCATCAAAGCAGTCATACTGTTCCTGTATGGTTATCCTTTCTTTTCCTGATGCGGCTTTATAAATACACTGAAATTAACTGCATATTGTTTATTAGTTTAATGCATCTGATTGTAATTAACCAGTAATAATATAATGGTCCACGGAATGGTCAAACTATTCCAAATACCATAGCTGCTTTAGCGTTGTTACTCTCACAGCACCTTATTTTACTTCTTTCAGCTGCTCCTGTTAGGGGTTGCCACAGCAGATCATCTTTATCCATATTACTCTCACTGCACCACTCGGAGCAGCTGATCAGAAAGAGAATTATTGATATACAGCATCAAGCACACGCTGCTTGAGCCATGCTTCCTATTTGAACTGTTTCTCACATGGCAAACGCTTCAAACCTTTCCTGTACGGACCTTGCGGTTCAGAAATAGTTTCATCCCAAGAGCTCTAAATGCACTCAATCAAGTGCTCCTTGTAAAACTCTCTGTACTTATAAGTAGAATTACCCCACTGTAAACTTGCACTACAGTTATAATATTGCACAACCTGAGCCACTTTATAATGTGCATATTTACATATGATGACGATATCATTTTTATGATGAAATGCAGCAAAATATGTTTATTATACAGATAAAACTTTAATTTCATTTAAATAATCTATATTATTAATAATTAAAGGTTGTTCCTGCCTCGCATCGTATGCTTCACTGGGACTGGCGTGAAGGATAGAATAATTAAACATGTACTACGAAGATATTTCAATGTTCCTTAAAAGTTTTGAAGAATCCGCGCTCTAAGCTTACAGATGGCTTAACGTCTATTACAGAGCCGATTGTGTGGCGATCGGTTACTTGGAGAAAGAAAAGGAAGGACAGGAATGTTGTAGTGCGAATTATATGCACAGCGTTATGCATTAGGCCCCAGGTCCTTCCATGAGAACCCTGAATACAACGAGGACTGATCATTTATGTTAGGCAGAATGCCTAGAGGGGGCTGGGCGATCTCATGTCCTGGAACTCCTGCAGATTTTAGTTTTTCTTCAGCTGTCTGGAGTTTTTTTTTTGCTTTTGCTGTCCTCCCTGGCCATCGAACCTTACTTTTATTGTATATTAATTAGTGTTGTTTTATTTTAATTCTTACTTTGTCTTTTTTTCTCTTTCTTCATCATGTAAAGCACTTTGAGCTACATTATTTGTATGAAAATGTACTATATAAATAAATAATGTTGTTGTTATAGTGGGTCCATCAGCTAAAGCCCACATTAGTCTTAGACTTCTCGGCTCTTTCTCTGTCTTTTGCAAACCTCAAGTCTGCAATCTTGGTGTTATTTTTGACAGCAACCTCTCTTTTGAGAAACAGATTAATTCTGTAGTTAAGAGTTGCTTTTTCCAGCTTCATCTTTTAGGTAAGATCAAGCCTTTTTTATCTTCTAGAGATCTTGAGAAAGGTACTCATGCTTTTATCTTTTTTCGGTTTGATTACTGCAACTCACTATATTCTGGAATTAGCAAATCCTTGATACGCAGGTTACAGTTGGTCCAGAATGCTGCCGCTCACTTTCTGGTTGGGGCAAGAAAGTCTGATTCTGTTTCTCCAATATTAGCTTCTTTACACTGGCTGCCTGTCAGTTTTCGAATTGATTTTAAAATCTTATTGCTAGTTTTTAAATCTTTACATGGGCTTGCTCCTGCCTATTTATCTGAATTGTGTGCTTTACACTAGCCATCTAGAGTGCTTAGATCTTCTAGTCAGTTGTCTCTTGTTGTCTCTCATACCAAGTGTAAAACTAAGGGGTACAGAGCTTTTACAGCTGCTGCTCCTCGCCTGTGGAACTCTTTACCTCATTACGTAAAGGAGTTGTCTACAACTGAACTGTTCAAAACAAGATTAAAAACTCATTTCTATTCACTTGCTTTCCGTGACCTTCAGTAATAACTGAATAGAAACTGATGGTTTCCTCATTGTGAGTATGTAATCTTACTTCTACTTATTATTTACAGTAATTTATTGTCATTTATTTTATTTGTGTTAATTGTATTTTTTTTTTCTTCTTTTATTCTAAAGCACTTGGGCCACAGTATTCCTATGTTGTTTTAAATGTGCTATAAATAAATTGACATAATTTCATTTACTGTGTAAAAAAAGTTAATTACTTAATACTAGGTTGTGCCACATTTAGCAGGAATAACTGCAATTAAACAATTTGGGTAACAGGAGATCAGTCTTTGGAGAAATTTTGTCCTCTTCTTCGGTTATTTTAATTAGACCACATTGGATGGGTCAAGTCAGAACTTTGATCAGGCCACTCCAAAACCTTACATTTTTTTTTATCAGCCATTCAGAGATGGAAATGCTTTTGTGCTTTGGTTCGTTATTAAGGCTGCATAACCCAACCACACTTGTGCTTCAGTTTACAGCCAGATGGCAGACAATGCTCCTTTAGTACCTCCTGGTAAAAAGCTATATTCATGCTTCTCTCAATCACAGCAAGTTACTCAGGTCCTGAAACATCAAAGCATCCCTACATCATAACAATACTACCAACATTTTTGATTGTGAGCATTAGGCTCCTATTATGGAAAAATGTGTCAGATATATGCAAGATATAATGGGATCCATGTCTTCATCAACACTAGAATTACCACAATTTACGAAAAAACTCGTAAACCTGGCCCACCTTAAATCGACTCGTACCTGTCCATTCAGCTTCTTTTGTCTTGTAAATGTGTCGATAATCCCAAGCAGTCTGATATACCATCCACTCCCCCACCCCCCACAAACGGAAAAACTAAAAAAAACCTCTTCTAACTGAAGCCTTGTTTATCAGGGAGTCAGGTACCTAGGCTAAAAAAAATATCATTATTTGGAACATATGCATTTCATGTGTGTTCTGTGTCTACACAGATTTAAGGTGGGACAGATTTACGAGTTTTCTCATAAGCTTTGGTAATTCTAGTGTTAATCCATAGAATATTATCTCAAATGCTTTGGGGCTAATCAAGGTGTTTTTTGGCAAATGTTAGATAAGCCTTTACGCTTCTGTTCTTTAGCAGTAGTTTTAGCCATGCCACTCTCTGATATATCATTTTTGTACAGCGTCTTTGTAATGGTGGAATCATAAACAATGACATTAACTGTGCTGAGAGAAGTCTGCGTTTCCTTAGATGTTCATCTGGGTTCTTTTGTGACTTCTGATATGCACCCCTGAAATAATCTGCTTGATCGGCAACTCCTGGGAAGATTTACCACTATTCTGAATTTTCTCCATTTGAAAATTGTGGCTGTGATAGTGGTTCACTGATTAAGGAATGGTATGCTGCATGTCAAGATCTTTTAGGTAACTTTACAATGCTGGAAAGGTTCTTATTAAGTGATATTTAGATTCAATATTGGTAGCAGCAATCAAGCTTTGGGGTGATTAGTTTAATTTAACCAGTTATCATTTAGCTGTGGTTTACTATTTGATGGAGTGGCTAAGGGGGCAGTTACTTTTTCACATGGGTGATATAGGTGTTGCTGAACTTTATTCCTTCAATACATCAAATTATCATTTAAAAAATATTCTATTTAATAAGGTTGTGTTTTGTATTATACTAAATCTGTTTGAAGAGTGGAAACCTGTGTTACGAATAAGCAAAATCAGAGGAAATCAGGAAGGCGGAAAAACACTGTATATATTCTTAGAAAAAAGTCCACTTTTTGGTCATAAAAATTACCAATCTGTAGGAATACTAGTTAATGAAGATGTTTTTACTATATTTAGCACAAGCTGTGTGCAACCACTGTACCAAGGATAGGCAGTTATACTTCTGATCTTATACAGTGCATGTGGAACAATATGGATTTTTTTAAAACCAATAGCTGATAACTAAATTAACTCCAGACCTGTTATCCAAGTCTTATATTCCATTTAAAGTATATTCTACTAAAAGTGAGGAAGAAAGAAATCAAAGTTTTTATATCGTTACCATCTACAGTGATCCCTCGCTATATCGCGCTTCAGCTTTCGCTGCTTCACTGTATTACGTATTTTATATGTAAGCATATCTAAATATATATCACGTATTTTTCGCTGGTTTGCAGATTTCTGCAGGCAATGGATCTTTTAATTTATGGTAATTGCTTCCTCAGTTGATTTGCCCAGTTGATATCTTGCAAGGGACGCTATTGGTGGATGGCTGAGAAGCTACCCAATCAGAGCACGTATTACATATTAAATAAAACTCCTCAATGATATACAATATGCTTTCTGCACGGTGCTTTGCATACTTAAAAGCCCGAACAGCACGTATTGATTTTTGATTGTTTGCTTTTCTCTCTCCGTCTCTCTCTGACATTCTCTGCTCCAGACGGGGTGTGAGCAGAGGGGCTGCTTGCAAACTAGCCTAGATGATGCGGACGCTCCTCTAAAAAATGCTGAAAGACTACCTTCACATTGCTCCCTTCCTTGCAGCTGCTTTGTCGGGCGGTGCTTTGCATACTTAAAAGCCCGAAAAGCACCTTGATTTTTGATTGTTTGCTTTCATCTCTCTGTCTCTCTCACTCTTTCTCGGACATTCTCTGCTCCCGACGGTGCACTCCTTTGAAGAGGAAGACATATTTGCATTCTTTTAATTGTGAGACGGAACTGTCATCTCTGTCTCGTCATGGAGCACAGTTTAAACTTTTGAAAAAGAGACAAATGTTTGTTTGCAGTGTTTTAAAGTCAGTATCTCCACAACCTCCTGTGTTTCTGTGCCAATCTGTGACCCAAGCGTGACAATATAAAAATAACAATATAAATGTATGGTTTTTACTTCACGGATTTTCACCTTTTGCGGGGGGTTCTGGAACGCAACCCCCACAATCGAGGAGGGATTACTAGTAATATGATATTTGTAACGTCTAATGTCTTATTTTCTGTTATTTTGTCTAATACATTGGGTAATACGAGTGTAATGGTGACTAAAGGGTGTTATTTCATGCCTAGAGGGCTCTAATAATGTTACAAAACGTATTTAGAAGGTCGTAAACAGGTTTTCTATGGTTTAACTGTGAAAATATTGAATTTATAAATAAAGAATCCTACTTCGCAGAAATTCATTTATCACAGTAGAGTCTAGAACTGATTAACTGCAATAAACAAGGGCCGACTATAAATCAAAATTTTACCACAATATAAATTTGATGTCATATTGACCATCTCTAATTTTAAGGGTTTTTAACAACCATGTTGAAATAAGAGTGATTAACATTAGATTTCCAGAAGCCTACAAAAAAAGTCTGTCAAGAGGCACAAAGACAGATTTGATCTCATTCAAGTGGTTACTGGAATATAAAATAAACACTTGCGCAAAGGTATAATGAAACAAGTGTGTTTTTATTGAAAAATAAAATTAAATAACAAAAAATTCAAGTGACAACAAGATACCAAGAAGACATGATACACCAGCGTTTGAGTGTCTGCTTAGATCCATTCAGCGATATCTTTTACAGGTAACAGATTTACACCAGCTGTTACAGATTGAAATCAAAGGCTTCTTCTTTTTGGGCGCAGACACCGTCAGCATGGCACTGCCACATCTAAACACTATCGTGGAGAATTGCACGTGTACTGAAGTGAGTTTAGCTGCAGGTGGAAGTTCCCCTTGCACTTTATGGTACTAAGCAGAGTTGTGTTTCCACACATTTCCTGTCTTCACACATTTACCCAGATATACCCACCCCTGTGTAGACATGTAACAAACATGAAATACATGTATTCCAAATAATAATACATTTACCCTTGTCACACACAAGCGAGTAGGGAGCAGCCAACGGGCTTGACAGAGCGTGGAAAAACGCAGGAGGGGACTACTAGACACCGCATGGACGCCTTT
The DNA here is from genome assembly GCF_016835505.1 of Polypterus senegalus. NCBI lineage: Eukaryota > Metazoa > Chordata > Cladistia > Polypteriformes > Polypteridae > Polypterus > Polypterus senegalus. The sequence continues at coordinate 96,644,145 of NC_053168.1, forward strand.
CTCTCTTTTTCAGCAGGAAAAACGAAGATGCGAAGCCTAACAAAACATAAATAAACGACTTATCAACAATGCACTTCCGCATCAGTCTACAGTCCCCCGGGATGACTTCATTTTCGGTCCCTCATTGATGTCCTCATTCCCGGCTTCCCTCGCCTCCATCACCATCGTTTCCCCCATGACTGTACTTTTTCCGGTTCAAATCCATAAAACCTCCCTCTTGCAACGATTTCTCTGTCTAACGTGTACTTTGTATACATACAACCGGTACCTCAGCGCTACTGCTTGGCCTGAGCTGTATACACTATATGGGGACGGATTCCCCAACCCTTAATCGGTTCTCTGTGTCTTTTTATATTTCACATCCTATACAACTCCAGGCACTTCATACCCAGATAAAGAGACTTGAGCTGGGAGAACTTTAGCTGTATCGGCAGGGGATGGGATAGCAGGCTGCTTGTGATGATTGACACATTTTCAAAACAAACATGCTGATGGAATGGTGTGAAGGAATTTAAGGTGCCCTGGGATTATGACTTTTTACGTAGGCTTCAGGGATTGTAGTGTTAAGTGATAGATCGACAGGTCAGCAACTTCAATTTTCCCAAGACAATCTATGTTATTCAGCACCACGTAGATATTATTGAGTCAGTCGCAGTTTATGCTTATTAAAGGTATAAAAAAACAAATTGTTTACTAATAATCACGGCAAAGAAAGGTCTTCTTATTTATCGGGTTAAATAATTCTCTGAATAAACCTTATTGTTATTTGTATTTCCATCATATTAATTTACCTTAGAGTTTGCCTTACAAAGAACTTTTCTACAGTCAACACCAATGCCACACTAACCAGTATAGTCAAAGCCAGTTACTCAAGTAAATTTTGGCATTCTACCAAATATCAAGTAGGTACCAGTTGTTACCATTAACAAGATATGTACTGTGCCCTCCGTAATGTTTAGGACAAAGATATTTATCGTTGATCCAACCCTCTGCTACACAGTTGAAAATTATAAATCAAACAATTCAGACGTGATTAAAGTGCACATTGCAAGCTTTCATTTAAATGACAACACATGATATATGACATATTTCTTTTCAGTATTATATGCAAGATTAGTGTATTGTTTTTCTTTTGTGCAACTGTAGACTGAATAATGGAAAGGAGCGCCATGCAAAGGTTTGGGCACCACAAGATATCTGAGGTCTCAAATGTTAGCAAAGATCTCAGACCTTAATTAGCTTGTTAGGGTTATGGCTTATTCATAGTCATCGTTAGGAAACCCCAGGTGATGCAAATTGCAAATCTGTATAATTTAACTGACTCCTCAAATCTTGCCCCAACAATCAGCAGTGAAAGTAGCGTAGTCCTATAACTGTATCATCCTCCTCCTCCCCTCTAGGGAAATTTGTGAAACACTGCTTTTGAAATAGGTTCTAACTTGTATCAGTTGCAGGTTGATCAAAAGGTAGCACCAACACTAAACTTCAATAGTGATATGCAGTATGAGAATTTAAAAAATTCAGTTTATCAGTGCAGCATACATATCACAAGTGCTTGTGATTCTGCTTGTATCTAATATTTTTGAATTTAACATGGAAAATTTGTTTACCAAGTACAAAAATTATAAATTTAAATTGAACTTTATGAAATGATGTAAGTAAATCAAAGAACTACAAATAAAAATGTAAATATGACAAAAATTACAAATAGAACAATGATTTGCAATGTAGGTTTGTTTACTATAAGATCAACTTCAGTTAAGGGATTCAAAATGCCTTATTTGTCATTACACAAAGCAGTTTTCAATAATGTGCTACATTAAAGGTGGCATTTTGAAATCAAGAATGATCACATAATTATAGACTGCTGTTTAATTTTAAATATAAATGTTTTAACCAAGAATCTGGAAAAAAAATCAAAATGGCCTTGTTAAATTAACATTGCAGTTGAACATCTCATTCAAGAAACAGCCTAATAAAGTAACTATATATTTTATACAAATAGGAGCCACACTAGAAATACCTAACATAGATATGCTTGGTTGGGAACACGTTATCGAAATTCTACGGTACCCTCTGGTGGCTAAAAATTAGAAGTACAACTGCCTAATCGTAAGTAAACCCTACCCAGAGTGTTCATTATTTCAAAAAAATCCAATTTCCCTGTTATAGCAAGTAACACTTGGAATGCATTGTGTTTTACACAAATCTTAGAACTTAAGGAGTAAATATATCACACAACACAATCAACAGTCAGAATGGCTCTTTAAGTGACCATTTTATTTGTTTATTAATAATCCCTAAAGTTTTGAAAGATCTATGATAAATGTAAACATTTTTAATCTTGTGATGGTGATGACCAAAAGATTTGCTGAGTCTTCTGTGACTAACTGCAATGGCTTATAACTTTCGGCTCCAGTAACTCAAAATTACTACACAATAATGAAGGCAGTCCTGAAGACATACAGGCCCAGTTTTGAACTGTTCATTACTAAATTATTCAGTAGAACAATCTTGCCTGAAGAAGGGGCCTGAGTTGCCTTGAAAGCTTGCATATTGTAATACTTTTAGTTAGCCAATAAAAGGTGTTATTTTACTTGACTTTTCACTTAGTAGAACAACAACTGACTTCAGCAAGTTGTTTTCTTCTTCCAAATTAGGCTGCTTGAAAAATCTCACATTAAAAATGTGCAGTGAGTGACATTAATCTAATTTACCATGCAACAGAAGAGGGGATTTTGTCACTCACGTCAAAACTGAAGGAGGCACAGTTTTTATAAAAAAACAAACACACTCCATATAAGTATATACAATACACCTCTGAGCACAAATTCTCATAATGAAAAATGCATATTTCTTAGTCCCTATAAAATTTCTAGATTCAGCATGCAGACTCAATTATAATATACTGCTCCCCTACTTTCACATCTGACATGAAGCATGGCGGCCTGCTTGAGAGCCCTTAGTGTAGGTTAACTCAGTGTATTATTTTTCACCATTTTCCAGCTGCTTTGTCCCTTTGCCTGGTCATGCAGGCAGTCCTGTCTCTCTCTCTCACTCCACTGAACCAAGTTCAGAGGCAGCTTGTATGCCCACTGCCCCTTCGCGCTGTGGGAATCGCATATACATATATATATATTTTATTTATTGTGACTGGTGTTCGCTGCTGGTTAGTTCCAGATAATGGTTGCAACCATCGCTCATGTGCAGATCAGTAGTTTCCCAGCTCCATTTTTCCTCCCGCATAGTGCCGCCAGTGTCACGCTCTTAACTGCGAGCTGTCTTTCTGTGAAACAGTAAACCTATGGCAAAGAAACACAACTGCCGTCAGAAACTCCCTTTAACACAGTATTTCAATGAGTAACAAACACACTATTATCCGTCCCCTTTGAAGGATCAGCTGCAGGACATTTAAAAGACCGAGCCCCGGCCAACATAAAAGCTCACTCCCGTCCTCTCTCCCTCACAACGCATCTGCTCCAATCGCTGCTTCCAAGCCGTTGAACCTGCTTAATGAGTACGACTTTGTGTTCTTTTGACCTGGAGACAGGAGATGGACCACCACGTTTGACAGCTACAACTGTGTGTTTTAATGCCGTTGACAAATCCCTTCTGATTAAGGTCTTGTGTTTGTACCTGCCAGTTTAGCAATAAAGATTTTGTTACTACACCTTATCCAAAGTTGATTCTGTGGAGACTCCGTCGAATGCATAATAGAAAAGGTCGCTGTTGATGCAGTGCTGTCTAGGATAGGTGAAGACCTCCGTGATGACATCCTACAGAACAATGTTAACTTGCTGAACAACTTAGCCTGTAGATTGAAAGGTACCCAAGCTACTTGGATGCAGAGCAGCTACCCTAGTGTGGCTCCTACTCCTCTGAAATCCTCCCAGGCTCGCCCATCGGGTAATCGTCGCAGCTTCTTACCTCTGCCTGAATTGCTTGCATACTGAAGTGACTTGAGCTGCTGGTGGAAGTTCACATCGTAATTTATTTTTGGCGCCAAGCAGAGTTGTGTTGAGGTGCACTAGTCTATTAACCAATGAAAGTGCTGTGAAGAAGTTGGCTGTTGTTACATTTCTGCCTTTGTCCAGAAACAACTCCATAAGCTTATGACCACAGTCTAGGAAAGTCTTTTTCTCGTGGGATGACTGGGATCTTTTCCTAAATAAGGAGTGGCATTGAAACTTCATGCCAAATTTGTCAGGCTTGGTTGAGATGTATTGCAAGAAAGGATAATAGACCTTGGTTGGAAACAGTTGCTCATCAATAGTAATATGTTGCCCTGGGTTGTAACTCAAAACATACTTCTCAACAAAATGTTGAGACATTTTCAAGATCACAGTAAATCTGTCATTTTTCACACGTTCTGCATGGGTGTCTCTGTTGTGAATGCGCAAATGCCGCATGATGGTCTCATAGTAGACACTGGGCATCGTTATCTTTGAGTGCTGGTACAATAAATAGTTCTAAACCGACATCAACCACAGCACCAACTGTGGTGGTCACTGCTCTTTTGTGAAAAGACTGGAGATAAACGTCATCAACTCAAAGAGGCAGAGGCAAGTTTGTTCTACCATCTGAATGTGGCAAAGAATAAAACTGAATTAATTAAAAAAAAAAAAAAAAAAGTACAATGGGTGTTACAGACTCAAATGAAATATATGTTTTTATTATATAATAGTAATGATAATAGCAGTTCACTATTCAAAACTGTAATTGGAGGGAGGACCAGGGATCAAATGAAAATGTCTACTTTGTGTCGATTGATATTTGGGCTTTGGTTTTCACACATTGAATACAATATGTAAATTGAATAAATTATTTTTCTTTGGTTATATTCTTGAATAAAATTGCACTTGTTATACCTTTTGTGAAACTGTTTATTAGATATTTGGTTTTCTGTCTTCACACATTATACACTTCACGTCAGCATTTTGTCATTATTACTATAACATGAAAAAAGTTTCTGTTTTAGTTGTGTTCAACATTTTTTGCCTCACATTTTCTGCCATCCTACATATACACAGACCATTGTCGACTTTAACATTGAAGTTTATTTTGTCAAAGTAGAAAGTCATAAACTTCATCTTAAAATTGGTATTTCATTTACTACAGTTTCTCAAATCCCATCCTAACTAAAGTAGCATTTTAAATGCTTTGTATTCTATGTGCTACCTGACCCAGTCAATAATACCTGCATGCTTCTTAAACAGGCTTTCTCTTATACCAACAGGAGCATGCAGGCAGTGATCGCCATACAGAATACATTATATTCATAACAGTACAGATCTCTGAACATTTTAGAATACTAAGATGAATATTTGAAAGAATTTTCATAACGAAATGCATTAAAAGCATGTATTAAATATCTCAGGGTGTAAAGGAAGCAATGATCTGGTGCCTTGTCCAGAGATAGCTTTTGCTTTCCGCAAGGTGCTTGCTGGGACGCGCACAACCCTGGGTGAAATAATTTATTGCAGCAGTACTGTTTGTCAAATGTACCAAATCCCAATTATGGTCCTTCCATTTTCTTTCTCTATGTAACCAATCACTACACAATAAGCATCTGTAATAAATGTAAAACCCACCGTAAGCTTAGAATGTCGATTCTGCAAAACTTTCAAGGAACACTGAAAAATCATTATTATACATGTTTAATTCTATCCACCTATCCATCCAGGGTCACGCCACTTACAGCAAGCATAGAGTGCTGGGTAGGAACAATTCCTAGATGGAACTGCAGCGCCACTGTGCCCCCACATGTTTAATTATTAACAGTATACATTAAACACAGTTAATTTATCTGTAAAATGTAATACACATACTTTAATCCATTTCATCATAAAAATTAAGTATACATTTCTAACAGCACACAGCTCCAAGAGGATATCTCTTGGAAATCTAAATTGATGTAGAAGCCAGTCATAATCATCTGTAAATATTCACTTTCTTCTACTGAACTGAATTCCGTTATTGTCATTGCATAGTAGAATGAGATTAATTATGCAATTTCTCCATAAACTTATGATGTTTTAAAATTATAAAAAATGATAAAATGATAAATGTACAATATGAAAGCATAAGTACAATATACATGCACATATTGTGCTGATAGTGCAAATGATTCATAAAGAGGCTCAGGTTTTGCAATATCACAATTGTTCGGTAAGTTCACAGTAAGGTAATTGTAATTATAAATTCTACCACACTTGATGGACTGACTAAGTGTGTTTATAGCTCTTGGGATGAAACTGTTTCTAAGCCTTGAGTAGGGATGGGTACTGGTGTCCGGTGCCATTGTGGAACCGGTGCTGACATGAACGGTAGTAACCAGACCGAAAAGCAGCGCAAAATTCGTGCTTCATTTCGTGCTTTTTCCCTGAGAAATCTAGCCAATCACTTCCTTTCCAAGGATAGTAGGCGGCCCAGGTATGTACAGGTTTTTTAGAGCAGAGCTAAAATGCCGCGCAGTCGAGTGTGGCTGTACTTCACAGCAAAAGATATAAACTCAGCAGCCTGCAACAAATGCTTAAAGGTAATAATGTGCAAAGGAGGTAACACCTCAAATCTAATGAAACACATGGCGTCGCATGCCGTTTTTTAAAAGCCGAAAAATGCACCGCATTTGATAACTTGCAGCAAGACATCACACCGAGCACATCTACTGCGGGTGTGGTGCCTGTTCTCGGAGTTAGCACCATCCAAGAACCCGAGGAGGAGAGTCCGCCCCTAGCCCTGCCAGTGTAGCAGAAATGATAACTGATGATGATGATGGCAGCAGCACCCGTTCTTCTCTGGTTGAGTAGCTTAATGTTGTTCGTGCAATTTACGTTGAGTAGGCTAACCACGTTATTACATTAATGCATGTAAGGTGAAATAGCAAACACCGTCGTAGTTACATGCGGCTGTCTTCCTGTTTGATGGCAGATACTCCCTTCACCCTGGCCAAAAAGGCTAAAATGACGAAAGAAAAAGTGGACGAAATTCATAGGGCAGTGACAAAATTTATAGTCAAAGATCTCCATCCATTTTCAACGGTGGAGTCACCATCATTCAGGTGAAAAATGTTGTATTACTCTTACATAAAAAAATAGACTGTATAATACTGTAAAGGTTAATATGTTCATAGCTGCTTAGCTTTGTAAGTCTTCTCTAAATATTATAAGTAAACTATAATTGAATAAAAGGTGAGCTATATGTTTTTATTTTTTAATCTGGAAGAAAAAAAATTAATGAAAATTCAAATGTATTTTCTGTTTATTCTGGGAACTGGTTTATATGTTTTATTTATGTGTCCCAGCGTCATCAACGCCTTCTGAAAGAGTTTTCTCTTGTGCTGGGCATGCCATCAGCCAAGAGCGATGCCGTATAGCTCCAGAAAAGGCTAATATGATTATCTTCTTGCAAAAAAACTGCTAAACATCACAGGTTTCATGACAAAGTTTGTGTTTTCAATTGTTTAAGCACTGGTTCCAACCAAAGAAGTTATGTTTTATTGACAGAAAGGGCTAGGTTTGTTATAATTTTGTTTAAAAAAAATTACTGGGAAAAATAAAAACGCAAGAGGTTTTTGACTAAGTTTGTGTTCTTTATTTTTTAAGCACCGTTCGAGCACCGTTTAAGCACCGGCACCGTTTTGGCACCGGTATCGGATAAAACCTAAACGATACCCATCCCTAGCCTTGAGGTCTATACAGGAAAGGCTCTGAAGTATTTGCTGAATGGGAGGAGTTCAAATAGACTATGGCATGGGTAAGTGGAATCCATGTAGATGCTGGTGGCTTTCCTGAGGTAGTACGTGTTATAAATTACCTCCAGGGCTGGAAGCTGTATCCTGATAACCCCCTCTCCACTCTCGACACATCCCTCTGTAGAGCTACGATACCACACATAGATACAATGGGTTAAAAAACTCTCAGTGGTGCACTAACAGTAACAACGCAAAGCATCTATGGTATTTGGAATCGTTTGGCCATTCCATGCACTATTATATTCTTAAAGAATGATTATAATCAAGTGCCTTAAATTTGTAAATGATATGCAGTTAATTTTGGTGTGTTTGATAAAATGTGAGTCACGGATGTGAATCTAAAAAAGAAAAGAAGTGAGCGTGGAATCAGGCGTACACAAGTTTTTATGGGTATGCACAGTTCATACATGAGGCACTAGGCCTGTTAAGAAAGCAGATTTAACAGGGATGTAGGCATCTAGCTGCACCTTCCCCCACTTACCTTCCAAACTAAGTGAATGAACCTGGAGAAAGACTACACTCCAACACAAGAAGAATCTTCTACTTGAACCCAGAGAAACAACAAAGCAAGAACTCCACAGAACATCGGAAATCCTCCATAAAGACTTGGTATTGTAAAACTGTTTGTGCCGAGAATAAACAGAACTCTAAATACCAGTAAATAGCTGGCATATATTTTATATGTTTGTCTGTGTAGTGTACCTGCTCCCATCTGATATGTCAACATACAGTATATATGCAGTTATCATACTTATATAATCCTTGTGTTTATTAATAAATTGTATTACCAGTATTGACAAAAGCTAAACTGATAATTAACCAGGATAAAATTTCTTTTTTAAATCCCACATTTTTATGGTGTCTTCTTGGTGGGAGTCTTATTGATTATTGATCATTAAAAATCCAACACCACATTCAAAAAATGTCTATATGCATTTATATATATTACGCAATGTACTGTATACAGTATTTTATAAGTTCATGTCCTACAAGCCAAGAAAGCACCATCTCTTTTTTTCCTTTAATTTTCAAACTTTGATATTTCTTCCATCCAGAAGATGAGGTACAGTACTGTAAGATAAATTAAGAACGTTCATCCTTGACTTATGACACGTACTTCTGTCTGAGAGGCTCCGTACCAACAGTTTATTAATAGACCTTCTCATGAATAAAATGTGTATTTTGTTCATGTGGAAGTAGTCTTCTTTGTCCATTTCTTAACAAGCAGAGCTCTTAAGAAAGGGGGTAAAACACAGACTGCAGGTCAGCGGTGAGCAAAGGAGAAAGGAACATTAAATTGACTATTAGTGCTTAGTTAATTTCTGGTTGTTGACTGTAGAATGTGTCTACTGGATTGTAATATTTTGCATAACATATGAATTAATTACAGTATATAACATTTTCCAACTTAAACTATTTATTTTTGAAGGACACAATTTTAATCTATGTCTTAAATCTAATAATAATAATAATAATAATAATAATACATTATACATTTTAGGGGTGGGTTCGTAGGGCAGTTTTATACACAATTTACATTACATTTCTATTATTATTAAGTTAATTAAGCAAAATGACACCTTTTATTGGTCAACTAAAAAGATTACAACATGCAAGCTTTCAAGGCAACTCAGGCCCCTTCTTCTCTAAGTTAATTAAGATATAATATCGTAATAGAAATTATACAGCTTATAATGCAGAATCAGTGGGAGCCCTGAGCTTGTTTTCTTGCAACCAGACGATCCCATCTGGGGACGATGGAAGACAGTGACACGCGAAGTGTGTTGCTTATGTTCAGTCTACTCTGTAATCTCATTTTGGTTGCTGTCACTGCAGAAAGCGCTGCCTCACAAAGATAGGATGTTGGAAATGGAAGCTGCTTCAATAGTTTCTTTCGTATTATTTTAATCTTCTCCTGTCTACAAGTTATGATGACGAGAATTTTTCTCAGTATTTCCTTGCGATAATACACTTTTAGGGTACGAATGATGCCCAAACCCAATGGCTGAAGCACTGCTGTGCAATTGGGTGGGAGGAATTCAACGCGAACATCTAAATGCGAAAGTATGTTGTGGGCAGCACAGTTATCAATCAGAAGCCGAATAGTCCTCCTCTTCTTCTTCATATTGTGACTTTTCTGACCTCTTTAGTGATCCCCCCCACCCAACGGGAATGTCACACTGAAGTGCATCCCGAAGCGCAATTGCAGCGTCTGTGTAAGATGGTTTGTCCGTTGCCATTGCAGGGAAACAGCAGGCTCACAGCGTGATGTCCAGTTGTCAGAGGTCCCAAGAGAGTTTAAAAACATCACATTTTCTTGAATGAGTGTCGCATTAATAGGAATGTTTCTTGAACGAGTGTCACTGAACCACATAAACACGGCTTTTTCATCGTCTTCAAATGCAGCAGTTCGCATACGTTTGCAACCCGAGATTTTTCACTTCATTGTAATGAAAGTTGCTGCTAAATGTACTTTGTAGTAACGAGATTTCTATAGACTCGTGTCATATAAGGGAAACTGTCAGAAACATAAAAATACTTTGTTGTAATACTCTGTTACGTCTGTCTCTCTCCTCTCTCTGCGCCGCTGCAAAGCCCCGACCGCCTAGTGTTCTGAAAAGTGTCCTCAGTGAAGGGGGAAGTCTCGCGGCCCGGCTGTCAGACCGGGGGTTGGGGACCCCTGCTCTAATGTACTCATTTCTAATCCTGTCCATCCTTGTCACACCCCAATGTAAATTTTAGCATCTTTAACTCTGCTACCTCCATCTCTGTCTCCTGCTTTCTGGTCAGTGCCACTGTCTCCAACCCATATAACATAACTGGTCTCACCACCGTCCTATAGACCTTCCCTTTCACCTTTGCTGATACCATCGGTCACAAATTACTCCTGACACTCTTCTCCACCCATTCCACCCTATCTGCACTCTCTTCTTCACCTCTTTTCCACAATCCCCATTACTCTATACTGTTGATTCCAAGTATTTAAAACTTATCCAGCTTCACCAACTCTACTCTCTGCATTCTCACCATTCCACTTACCTCCATCTCATTTAGACACATGTATTCTGTCTTGCTCCTACTGACCTTCACTCCTCTCCTCTCTAGGGCATACTTCCACCTCACCAGGGCCTGCTCAACCTGCTCCCTTTTCTTGCTACAGCTCACAATGTCATCAGCAAACATCATAGTCCATGGGGACTCCTGTCTAATCTCGTCTGTCTAACGGTCCATCACCACTGCAAATAAGAAAGGGCTCAGGGCCGATTCCTGATGTAATTCCATTTCCACACTGAATGCATCCGGCACGCTTACCGCAGACCTCACCATTGTCACATAGCCCTTGTACATATCCTGTATAACTTTTACGTACTTCTATGCCACTCCAGACTTCCTCATACAGTACCACAACTCCTCTCTAGGCACCCTGTCATATGCTTTCTCCTGGTCCACAAATATGCAATGCAACTCCTTCTGGCCTTCTCCATTAACACCCTCAGAGCAAACATCACATCTGTGGTTTTTCTTGAAATGAAACCATACATACATTTTCCTCCTGCCCTACGGAAGGAACTGAACTGCAGGATTTATTTTTCCTTATATGTGGATTAAGTAAATTTTTCTTTTTTTGCCGTTTTCGGAGAACATTTTTTTTATTATTATTTTCTTTTGTTTATTGTCTACGCCGAACCGGGGATTCGGATTTGGGCGCTGAGGAGGGGGTCTGGGAAAGGGATTCAATAATGAGCATTCAGGCACGTAAATGTAAATAGTAAATGTTAATATATTTTTCAGTTCCACTTTCCTTTGCGTGAAATTTTTTTGCCAGTTATATAAAAATGTGCATAGGGGACAAGAGGGGCCGAGGACCGAATATGGTAATGCTACTTTAACCTTCTATTATCGTCCACTTCCCTTTGGGTTGTGGTGTAGGAATCGCGTGCCCGTATCTTGCGGTTGCTACAACCCTTACTACTTCTGCTGTAGTTACATTTTAATAACTATTAATGATAAAATAGATGCACCTAACATTTAATTTTATTGTTATTCATATTAATCAATAACAGAAAGTTATTGTTGTATATGAATAGGCTGAAGTTAGAAGAAGAACTGTGCCCGACATGACTCATGGTATTAGAAATTATGTTTGTGACATATACATTATAAGAAGTTCATCCATTTCTTGAACTTGCCTAAATTATGGCTTATGGATGTATAAAAGGCATTCTAGCAGCATCAAGCACAAATTAAGACAGGAACTAATTGTCCATGGGTGCCACCTCATCATAAGGTGCCGACATCCAAATATCAGATATATTTTTAATCAGTAACATTATATAACTGGTTACAAACAGCAACAGACTGATCATTTACAAAACGAAAATTTAAACTGTACTCTCGCTTATATTCAGTGATTTGCTAGACCCCACACTATTGTATTGTAAGGTGGCAATCATTTTTTAATGTTTGAATTAAGTCAGATTTGTAGATAATATCCAGATTTCTGAAAATGTTGCATATCTTAAAGTTGCAGCTTGTATTTTATTGTTTGATACTAGGTTTTAAATGCTAGTGTCTTTCCTAAATCCTTGTATGATTCAAAAAACTATAAATATAAACTATATATTTTGTTGTATATAAATCCAATGAATTTCCTAACCTGCTCATCTAGGGCAGAGTCACAGGGAAGCTGGAGCCTATACCAGCAATCATCGGACACAAGGCATGAACAACTGGATGATATTTTTTATTCACCATTTTGTGTCTAAATGTGCCTATAATATTAAGAGAAACCTCAGTAAAACTGAAACGTTTTCAATGTATCTCCTTAATAATAATAATAATAATCTTAATATTTATGTAGCACTTTTCTCACTACTCCAAGCACTTTTTATAGTAAGTGGGGAGCCACTTCAACCACTACCATTATTGCGCCAGTACGCTCACCACACATTAGCTATTAGGTGGTGAAGGGGAGAGAGAAAGAGAGACAAGGGATGATTAGGGGCCAGAATGACTAGGTCATAGAAGGCAATTTAGCCTGGACATCGGGTAAACACCCTGTTCTTTGCAAAGGTTGCCCAGGGATCTATCATAACCAGAAAGAGTCAGGACCTTGGTTTTACATCTCATCCGAAGGACGGCACCATTTTTACAGCAGTGACCACATCACTGCACTGGGATCCACATTCAGACCACAAGGTAAACATCTCTTGCTGGCCTCAGCAACACCACTTCCAGCAGCAACCAAAGCTTTTCCTAGATGGTCTCCCATCCAAATACTGGCTGGGCCCAAACATGCTTAGCTTCAGGTAGATGGCCTTTTCTGAAGTGCATGTGTTATGGGTGCTATAAGGAGTTTCCCCACCCATTCTAAAAATATGACTATTCGTGCGATACACTAACTTTCAAATCAAAGGTTGTGGTCCCTACAAGCATAACTACACTACCACTTTCCTTGTTCTTCCCCTGAATCTCATTGCATTGGGTTATGTTAAATGTAAAACCACAAAGATAGGCTCCACCTGCCCAATGACCCTATCCAGGATATGCAGGTTAGGAAAACAGGTCATGAATGAAAAATATAACATCACTGACAAGCCACATTAGCCTGGGTGATCAGTCATTCATAGTATAAGGTGACATTCCATCACAGAAATGAGGCAAATTTGCCAAAGTCACAAAAGAATACCAACTTGTGGGGCCACAGTGAGCTATCATTTTAAGGACAGTGATCTATTAAAAAGATGTAGGAGAGAGAAACTATGAGCACTCAGGAGTCTGCGAGCACAGAAGTGGGGCGGTGCTACAATTACATCTGTGCTCTTACCATTTATATTTAATGTATCAGGCTGCATTCCCTCAGCTACAGTGCAATCCTCCTAAACTAGTATAGCACTGGAATCTCACACGTCTCCTGCTGCAAATCCCTGTGCCAGGCAGCTTTCTTGTGAGAAATACAAGATTAAAAGAGAAAAAAAAATGTTATGGCTGTAGTTTGGCACTTTGTCGAATGGCTCCAAACATTTGTAGAAATATCTTCAATTTTTATTTACAACAGCGATGTGTTTAGCCAATCAGTTTTGGACAATATTGTGGACGATATTGGCTCAGCCCTAGTGTAGTCTCTGCTGAGACATATTACTCTCCCCACCACGAGGACTGTGTGGAGAACAATCATCAAGATTTTTGGGGGAAGCAGTAACCAGTTTTCCTTCACATGTACAAGCATACAAGCACAGTTTCAGCACAGAGTTGACTAAACCCTACATGTTTGCAATTTTCTCCGTTTCCCAGTGCTACCAAAACTCACACATGTGCCATACTTTATTCCGGTATATTACGCAAATAATATTGCACAGTATTAACCTCTTTTAAAGCATGACATTTAGTTAAAATGCACGATTATAGACACAAAGCTGGAAAATCATAAGCGAATAGGAACTGTGCAACTCTTGTTTGGATATTGATTCGGTTTCCCTTTGACCAATTGTTTCCTGCTGATGTTTGAATGAGACAGGTTTCAAATCACGTGCTAGCTCTCGTTGGCCCTGTGAAGAGCTTGCTGGCACATCTTTCAGTTTTGTATCAAGGAGCACTTTTCTAAATTCAGATCAAAGCAGTTACCATTATTTCTCTAGTCTTTTTAGAAATTAATCTGCAACAGGTATTAATGTGAGAAACAGAAAGATTTAAATCCAATGTTTCAGGAATTGCAATTCAATTCACCAGATTTCAGTCAGTGTTCTATAATAACTACTTTCTACTTAGATTAATAAAAAAATCTAAAGATAAAAGTAGATATTGCAGATAATGATGTGGCCAGCAAATGGTATTTTCTACACCTTTAATGGGTACAGGATACACTGTAGATTTACCAAAATATATACACCAATAAAGTTTTTTTCACATTTTAGTTCATTTAAAAGGCAAATATATCGTGGCAATTTTTTTAAAGGTAAAAATGAATTCAGTCTATCTTTGTAATTAGCTGCTGTGACTAACTTAAAAAGCAAAGCTCAAACTCAAAATTCACAAAAGTCCTTAAAAGAAAATACTAAATGCATGGGTCAACTTTTGTGAATTTATGAATTGTTGGGAACAGTTTTAAAAACTCTAAAACTTAAAAGCTTGAAATTAAACCAATTCTACAAATATAATCTAATCTAATATATATATATATATAAAATGAATTTTTCCTGCAACGAGACGTGATCTTTTGAAGAGAGACACATTCATGTCCCGCGAGACAGACAAGTCACGTCATACTTACAAACTTTGGAAGTAAGTCCTGTGATACACATGCAGAGCAGGTTAGAGATAATGGAAATAGGAAAATTCGAAAGTCTCAAAAAAATGAGAGTAAAGATCACATAAGCACAAATAAACTGAAAATATTACTTGGTGAAATAACAGAACAGCGAAATGAGATCGCATAGTGTTTATGGATGTCTGGGGAACAGGAGAGACAAGGCAGTGAGACAAAAGGACGGGTGCTGTACAGGCTTTTAAATGTTTGAAGTGCCGCACAAAATGCAGATCACGCAGCACGGCAGCAGCAGCCAAACAGCAGATGATCGAGCAAAGAGGAGGTTAAAAAAAAAAAACAAAAAAAAAACACAGCTGTTCTTTGTTTCCCATTGTATTGTTTCCCATTGTATCACCATTTAAGAGGGGCAGAAACAAAAGCCGCCTTAACCACATTAGTGGCTCAATAGAGGGGATCATTCTCGCGAGCTTATCCATGGAGGAACATATATTGGTGTAAGAAAGTACACTGTCAGGTGCTCATTCAGTGTGATAGAAATCGTTCAGCCCACTTCACAATGGTGCATACCATTGGCTGGTAGGCGAGCAAAGTCCAGATCATGCGGCATGGCAGCAGCAGCAAACAGCAGCTGATCGAGCAAAGAGGAGGTTTTTACATAAAATAAAAAAAAAAGTATTCAACCCCCATTGTATCACCATTTAACAGGGGTTTCGGAGGAGCGCCTGCATCTCCGTGCTTGAAGCCTCCTATTATAATATAATATAAGATGAGAAAGTATAAGATATAATTTCCCAACAGTGATGTTAAAGACTTGAAGGTGAATCATTGGATTCAACCCAAGATCTCAATTCCAAAGACAACAAGTGCGAGTTTCCACAAAATTTCATGAGAATTGGTCTGTCTGTTTTCAAGTTACAATGTCCACAAAATGTTTAGCATAAATGCATAAAACACACAACTTTCCAAAAATGCTCAAAACATAAATATCACAATTTGCTTTACTCAAATTGAGTGCAGTTCAATTTATTTGTAACAAAAATGAAAAACAAAGTGACAGCTTCACTGATGGTTAAAAACTTGCTGCACTGTAAAAATAACGTAACATATTTCAAAATGTTGGAAGAAAAAAAGAAAACTTTTACTATGATTTCAATTTTTGCATTAGTTATTTCAAACATTTTTCACTATATTTTAAACTTTTAGGACTACCTCTTAATAAATAAAAATATTCTATTTTTCTATATTTGTCACAATGAATGGCTTCAGATCTTTAAACTAAATTTAATATTAGATAAAGGGAACTCAAGTAAATTGAAGTAGTAAGGCTATCCTGCACCTGTACTGTCTGTCTGTCTGAAAAGGCAATTACCCCCTTACTCACTCATACAGTATGATGCTTTATAATTAGACTTAGCTGACTGAACCCAGCCAGACTTGACAATAAGAAACAGACCAATAAAAAAAAATGTGATTCATGTAAGAGTAGCCTGCTGGAGACCTTTACTATCAAAGAATATCAACAATGTTAATCTCTAATTTGCCAAGAAACAATTAGATGATCCCCAAGACTTTAGGAATAACGTCCAATGAACAGACAAGCTAGGTTTGGATAACAAAGGCCCCATGGTGTCTGGCATCCAGTAATTATACCATACCTACAATAAATCATGGGAATGGTAGTTTGAGGTTGCAGGAAGCTTTGCTGTCTCAAGACCAATAATGGCACATGTTACAGAAGGAAACATGAATTTGGCACTTTACCAAAATATTTATAAGAACAATGTCCAGTCATCTGTCTGTGATCTAAGGCCAAAGCATAACAGGGTTATGCAGCAGAACAATGTCCCAAAACACAAATTAATAGCTTTGAAGATACAAAATTAGTATTGCAGTGGAATACTCAAAATCCTGACTTGAACCCAATTAAAGATACTGTGGCAGGACCTAACAGTTTATGCTCACAAGCCTACCAATGTGATGAAATTAAACCAGTTCTACAAAGAGTGTGATAAACTTTCACAAAAGTGATGCTAAAGACTGGTATCAAATAAAATTCTGTGTTTAGTTGTGATTACTACTGCAACAAAGTATTAAAACTATACAGGCAATTACTTTTCATTTAGGTGATTGGGGTGTGGATGACTTTGTTCTTTGAATAAAGAAATTCATATTAAAAAAAAAAAAACCCTGTGTTCACTCAGGATTCTTTTCTCTAAATGTCGGAGGCCATTCACTGCTAAATACACAAAAACAGAATATATTTGGATGGGAACAATTTTTTTTTCTACAGCACTGAATGACTTGGTTTTGGAAAAAAAATTCCTTGAAAATATTTTGATATCTTACCACACCCAGTTTCTCAGAAGCATTTGCCTTCCACAAACGAATGTTCATTTCATCAGAGCCACTCAAAATATACTTGTTGTCCATGGACCATTTGACACAGATAACATGCTGCATGCGTTTTGTATGATATACTTCCCTAAATGGAGAAAAAAAAATCTTAGCATTTGCAATAATATTATCTACAGAGTTGAAAAGTTCTATATATTTATTTCATAATCTACTTCAACAACTATTTATCCCCACCAACCTTTAGAATCCTAAAAGCAATTTGCCTGGTACAATGTAATTCAAGGAAACATAAGAGCCTTGTATCACTGACCCCATGTGCTCCATTATGGAGATATGGAAAATATCTGGGAAAAAACTGAGCTAACAATTAAGGAAATGTTAATGTTCAAAGAACATACATGTTTAAACCTGAACAATTTAAACATAAACACTTTAATCATTAGAACCCTGCACTCAGTGAAAAGCTTCATACAAAAAAAGAAACAATGTAATCATTTTGTCTTTGATGATCAAAACAAACAAAAACGAACATTTACAGTAGTATAATGTTGACAATGGAACTATTAACATTAGTTAATCTGGACTTGGTGCAAAATTTAATTACTTGATAAAAGAAGCGGATCTTTGAAAAACATTTTTATAACATCTTCCAGTTTAATAATGCATGCTCATTAGAGTTAGAAGCATTTAGGTTATGGATATGATAGGATATTGAATTCTTTCATAGATATTAACTTTCAAAATGAAGCTAATTGTTCTGCAAACAATATTTCTAATTCATTTTTAATTTTAAAAGAGATCAAGTTTTAACATAATGTCACTATAAAACTAATTAGGTACTGTCCAAAAATTCTCCAATTCTAGTTTTATTTTATTCACAATAACTGCAATCTTATTTTCAAGTGCCACATTGCAAAATTTTAGCATTTTAATCTCCAATGTTATTTTCTGGCCAAACATAAAAAAATGTGCATATTTATCTTTAGACGATGATCTTTAGCCTGGAAAGCCTAAACTATAATTTCAGTAAATAAGCTTGCAATGTGCATTTGCTGCATTAATATGTTAAAAAAAATAAATAAGGGCAGGTTGATTCAAATTGTCAACCTGAGCCAAAAATGGTATTTAAAGAGAATTTATGTGATCAAATATTAGCTATGAGATTTACCTCAGCACTTTCTTGGAGATTTTGATTTTCTTTGTACAGAAGACTATAAAAATGTGTTTTCTGTTTGGACAGGGACTTAATGTTTCTTCAAAATCATTATCTATATCTTTACACGTGTTTGCAAGAGTATAATACAGCACTATAATTTAGAAGAGTGACCACATCATGAAATTGCTAGTGTTTTATTCAAGTTGTAGACAGACTATGATTCAAATTATTTCTCACTTCAAACCGAAAGTAAACAACATTTATTTATATAGCATGTTTTCACACAAGTGATGTAGCTCAATGTGATTTTCAAGATGAAGAAAAAAAGAAAAATATAAAAATAAGATTTGGCAATACTAAGTAACAAAGAATAAAAGTAATGTCCGATGGCCAGGACAACAGAAAAACACAAAAAATATGCTCAAGGGACTGAAGAAAAAAAAAACAAAAGCTGCAGGGGTTCCGAGGCCAGCAGATCGCCCAGCCCCCTGGGCATTCTACCTAACAAAGTATATGATATAAATCAGTCTTCATGTGGATTAGATGATGATGGTCATGTGGACATCTGGCCTTTAATCCATCAATGTAAGGACTGGATAGTGCCTTGATCAGGTGGTGGTGGTGCAGATCGCCACCACAGAAAAATGGAAAAAACAGTAGAGAAAGTAGGAGTTTTTACGGATTGCAGAGCCATGATAAAAATTATAATTAAATGCATATACAGAATATCAGGGTTACACTAAAATGAAGCTATGAGTAAGCCATGTTAAAATAATGGATTTTAGCAGTTTTTTTTTTTTAAAGTACTCCACTGTATTAGCCTGGCGAGTTTCTATCGGTAAGCTATTCCAGATTTCAGGTGTATAACAGCAGAAGGCTGTCTCACCACTTCTTTTAACACTAGAATTACCACTACCCATAAAATTACTGATTTAAAGAAAATA
Organism: Polypterus senegalus; assembly: GCF_016835505.1. Taxonomy (NCBI): domain Eukaryota; kingdom Metazoa; phylum Chordata; class Cladistia; order Polypteriformes; family Polypteridae; genus Polypterus; species Polypterus senegalus. Next base: position 96,663,620 of record NC_053168.1, read on the forward strand.
ATCTCTCAATTAAAATCCTCCACCTGCGTCCTTGATCCAATACCAACAAGGTTTTTCAAAGAAGTATCAGGCGTGCTAATTGATAATGTTCTGGACATAGTAAATTCTCACTAGATACTGGGGTCTTCCCAGACTGTCTTAAGACTGCTGTAGTTAAACCCCTACTTAAGAAATATAATCTCGACCCCTCAGCTCTTGAAAATTTTAGACCCATCTCTAACCTGCCTTTCTTAAGTCAAGTTCTGGAGAAGGCAGTCATTATGCAGTTAAATGACCACCTAAATAAACATGCTATTCTTGATAAATTTCAGTCGGGTTTTAGAACAAATCACAGCACAGAAACTGCACTCGTTAAAGTAGTAAATGACTTGCGGGTAAATGCAGACAGAGGCCATTTATCTGTTCTCATCCTCTTAGATCTGAGTGCTGCATTTGACACCATTGATCACAACATTCTTAGAAATCGCCTTAGTCAATGGGTGGGCCTCTCTGGCACAGTCTTAAATTGGTTTGAATCCTACCTGACAGGGAGAAAATTTTTTGTTAGTTGTGGGAATTACAACTCAAGACACATGATATCCGATATGGTGTTCCACAAGGCTCTATCCTGGGTCCGCTGTTATTCTCAATCTACATGCTTCCGTTAGGTCAGATTATCTCAGGGCACAACGTGAGCTACCACAGCTATGCTGATGACACACAGCTGTACTTATCAATAGCACCTGATGACCCTGATTCTATTGATTCACTAACAGAATGTCTGACTAGTATCTCAGAATGGATGAATAGTAATTTTCTCAAGTTAAATAAAGAGAAAACTGAAATTTTAGTGATCAGCAATAATGGATACAATGAGGCTATTAGAAATAAACTGGATACATTAGGATTAAAAGTCAAGACGGAGGTAAAAAGCTTAGGGTGATTGTTGACTGTAATCTGAATTTTAAATCACATATTAATCAGATCATTAGGACAGCATTTTTTCACTTAAGAAACATAAGTAAAGTTAGACCTCTTATATCACTGAAAGATGCTGAGAAATTAGTTCACGCGTTTGTTTTCAGTCGACTAGATTACTGTAATGCACTCCTCTCAGGACTACCCAAAAAAGATATAAATCGCTTGCAACTAGTGCAGAATGCAGCTGCTAGAATCCTAACTAGGAAAAGAAAATCCAAACACATTTCTCCAGTTTTAATGTCACTACACTGGTTACCTGTGTCATTCAGGATTGACTTTAAAATTCTGCTTATGGTTTATAAAGCCTTAAATAATCTCCCCCATCTTATATATCGGAATGTCTGACACCTTATATTCCAAATCGTAACCTCAGATCCTCAAATGAGTGTCTCCTTAGAATTCCAAGAACAAAACTTAAAAGAAGTGGTGAGGCGGCCTTCTGCTGCTATGCACCTAAAATCTGGAATAGCCTGCCAATAGGAATTCGCCAGGCTGATACAGTAGAGCACTTTAAAACACTGCTGAAAACACATTACTTTAACATGGCCTTTTATAACTTCATTTTAATCGTAATTTAACTTAATCCTGATACTCTATATGTTCAATCTCAAAATAATTATTCATGGTGGCTCTAAAATCGTACTGACCCCTACTCTCTTTTCTGTTTCTTTTCCGTTTTTTGTGGTGGTGGCCTGGCCACCACCACCTACTCAACGCTTCATGATGCTCAAACAATGATGGACGGATTAAAAGGCAGAAGTCTACGGACCATCATCATCATCAAGCACTTCCGTGAGAATCCTAAATCCAAAGAGGACTGTTTCATTTATGTTAGGTAGAATGCCCAGAGGGGACTGGGCGGTCTCATGGTCTGGAATCCCTACAGATTTTATTTTTTCTCCAGCCGCCTGGAGTTTTTTGTTTTTCTGTCCCCCCTGGCCATTGAACCTTACTCTTATTCGATGTTAATGTTGATTTATTTTGTTTTATAATTGTGTCTTTCCTTTTTCTATTCTTTAATATGTAAAGCACTTTGAGCTACTGTTTGTATGAAAATGTGCTATATAAATAAATGTTGTTGTTGTTGTTGTTGTTACCAAAGCCTACGAAAAAACTTGTAAATCTGGCCCACCTTAAATCCCTTTGCACCTCTCTGTCAGCATCTTTTGTCCTATAAATGTGCCGATAAAGACAAGTAGCAAGTAGCCTGCTATTCCATTCCCCTTCCGCCGCAGAATGTGCGCAAAGTTCGCCCAGCTCATGCCTTGATTATCTGGGAGTGAAGTGGTGGAGTTTTAGAGCGGAAATAATAGATTGTTATTTGGAACACATGCATTTCATTATTTCCACTCAAACTCCAGCACTTCACTCTAGGAAGAACTTTGTGCACGCTCTGCGGTGGTGGGGGGATGGAATAGGAGGCTGCTTGTCTTGGTGGGGGGATGGAATAGCAGGCTGCTTGTCTTTATTGGCACATTTACAGGACAAAAAACGCTGATGGAGAGGTGAGAACGGATTTAAGGTGGGCTGAATTTACGAGTTTTTTCGTAGGCATTGGTAATTCTAGTGTTAAATACCTTTTCTCATGATTGGACACACCTGTCTATGAAGTTCAAGGCTGAACGAGCTAATCCAACCAATTTGGTGTTGCAAGTATTCAGTAATGAGCAGTTACATACATTCAAATCAACAAAACTACAAGGGTACCCAAATATTTGCACAGCCAGTTTTTTACATTTGATTCAATTTCATACAACTAAATACTGCTTCACTAAAAATCTCTGTTCGGAAAACACCCCAGTACTCAGATGTTCCGAGGAAATGAGACATACCACTTATCTTTTTTGTTAAAAGTAGAGTAAATTACTATGCAGGCTGAGAGGGGTTCTCAAACTTATTCATATGACTGTAAAATGCATTCAACCTCATTATTTTTATAAATGTCTGTATTGTATTTTTCTGGTAGTGAAATATTAAAAATATAAAATTTTCTATAATTTATGATAGCTAGGGGGCTTCACCTCCTGCTTGCTTCTCTCATCAACCCCTCAACTAGCCGCCAGTGCCATACGGCGCTGTGAAGAGGGGGGGCTGAACGCATCCCAAGGAGACGTGACCGCTCCTCCGAAACCCCTCAAATGGTGATACAATGGGAAACATTGTATCACGTGTCGCGTGATCTGCATTTTGTGTGGCGCTTTGAAAGTTTAAAAGCTTGTACAGCCACCTGACATCCTCAAACACTATGTAATCTCTTTTCACTGCTCTGTTATTTCAAAAAATGATATTTTCCTTTTGTTCTGCACTAACGCGATCTTTACTCTTATTTTTTAATTAGACTTCCAAATTTTCCTACTTCCATTGTCTCTAACCTGCTCTGCATGTGTATCACAAGACTTGCTTCGAAAGGTTGCAAGTATGACGTGGCTTGTCAGTTTCGCGGGATGTGAAAGTGTCTCTCTGTCAATCTTCCAAAGATCTGGTCTCGTCTCCAGGAAAAAAGTGTTGTTATAAGATTTTTTTTTTTTTATAATAGAGATACTGTAAAACTAAAACATTCATTACAAAATTTTTCTGGTCTGGTATTCATAATCATGACTTTAGTAGCGATGTTTGTGGTTACATTTAATTCATTAAAAAGTGTTTCGATTTCAAAAACCCTGTGTGATCATGCATGGCATGTCTACTCTTCGAAAACCCAATGAATGAGGCACCTCTGTAACAAATTGTTAAAAGGGCAGCATGGCATAGACAACTTTAGATGTAATTTGTTGAAGCCAGAAACTGAAAAGTTAACTCACCACAGCAAATGTCTGAACAGAGTCCAAGTAGTTTGTAGCAATTTGATTTTTTTTTCTGGCAAGTAAATTTCTGTAAAATGCATATATCCAAAGCTGTATCATTGGCATTAGATAATGTTATTTAAGCCTCACACACATCTTAAGTTCAATAGTCTGTGTGTGAATAACGGCACTGCCAAGCTAATTACAGACCAAATATGCAAAACAAAGAATTCTGTAGCATCAATGCACAGGCCAATGCTTTTAAATGATAATGATGTGTACAACCAGTCGTATTGTTTAATCTGACATTCCGATGAGGGCAAACACCTTTAGCAGGAGTGATACTGGGGAAGCAGCTTTCTTTTTTTTGCTAAATGTGCAATGAATGTTTCCATATAAATATTTATAGGAATTCTGAAGTATGTTCTTGTATAAAATTTTCAGTTGTTACCAAATGCACTTATTGCTACTGAATACTTGTTTTAAGTGTATGAGATTCATATGACATTCACAAATTAATAAGTTTAGTTTTTAATGTGAATAGTACCACTGATATTTAACTACGCAATGCACAAATTCAGAACTGTAATGTACTTCGACACTGGTCTGACTTTCCTCACAGCCTCTCCAGCTTTCCTAATAGAAGACACGTTTGCTTTATGTGTTATTCTTGATCCAGGAGCTGAAAGGACCCCCACTTGTCACTAGCCAAGTTTCCATCCAGTTTTTTGCGACGTTTTGTTATCGACAAACAGAATATACGTAAAAAAATGTGCGAAATTTGCTATCTCCAGCCTGTTTCCACCCAACTGTCTTTTTATCGATAAAATGGTGTGTGTGATGAAGTCACCCCCCCCAAAACGAACTGTCGCATAAGTTTTGTTGTATCGCGAAAAAAAATCTGCCTTTGAGCCATTTCCATACATAATTTTGTGTATTTTGCAAATTATCTACCTTTTGTTTTCCACGTTACACCCCCTCCACTAAACAAAGAAACAAAGAAATGGAGAGATTATTCAGACAGTTTTTTGAAATTTGCCAGCTTACTGTTATTTCAGTTTCACAAATAATTGGAATTGTATATAATATCCGAAGACGAAAGCAGAATGAAGCAGTTCCTTGTCCGATAGCCCTAGAGCTTGAAGAAAGTACCCCAGTGCGACGAAACCCACGGGTATGGGAGAGACGACGAAATAAGACCTTCTGGGAGGAGGTGGTGGAGAGACACTTCACAGAAAATCTCTGGCTGCAACATTTTAGAATGGCACGGCCGACGTTTGAGATGTTGTGTGGATTCATCAGTCCTGATGTTGCGCCAATCACAGGGTGCTACCGACCACTGGTTCCAACCCAAAAGCGGATTGCCATCGCCCTTTACAAGCTGGCAACCTGCACCGAGTATAGAGTAGTTGGAGAAACTTTCGGGGATAGTAAAACTACCGTCCATCAATGTGTATATGCTGTGTGCACCGCTATTAAAAAAAAATTAATGCAGCGTTATATCAGACTTCCGACTGTAGCGGAGGCCAATGAAATTGCATACCGCAATTCCTTGGTGCATCTTGTGCCACATATTTACAGTGCGCTGGATGGCACGCATGTGCCTATTCTTCCCCCAACGGAAGGCTACCGCGATTACATTAATCGCAAAGGGTGGCCGTCTATTGTTCTCCGGGTCCTTGTTGATGACAGGTGCATGATACGAGACATTTGCGTTGGCACTCCTGGAAGTGCCCATGATGCAGCTGTGTTTGCAGCATCGGATCTGTACAGGTGAGCCTACCTTTCAACATCCCTTCTCAGTGCGATAACAACTGAATTAGTACTGTAACCTGCTTCCCTTAAGGTTTTTAATTAAAACTGAAATTTGAATTAATACAAAATAACGACGTTTAATCAAAAAAACTAAAGTTAATATTAATGAGAGAATTTCTCATATATGCTAAAACACCTGCCATTTAATAATAAGAAAAAATGTTTAGATAATGAAACACACTGTTTATTAAATATTTTGACTGGCACAGTAAATTACCTTTGCAGTTTTTGTATTATTTTTTGTATTATTTAGACATCCTGAGAGACACCCCCAGGCTACAGTTGATGTGGAGGGAGTTTGGGTACCCCTTTTAGTAGCAGGAGACCCAGCCTATCCGCTACTGCATTGGCTCATCACGAGAAATAACGAGGCTCTTCATCAGACCATGCGAACCGCTCCGTTATTCTCGTTTTGATTGCACGTGATGAAAATGTATCATGTGACACATTTGCGTTAAAGCCCTTTTTTTCCGACAAAAAGTGTTTCCAATGTAGTTTTTGCGACATCTGAAGTATCCATATGGAATTTATGCGGTAAAGTTAAACGGAAAAATATTATGTCGACATGTACAACATTTTATCGATAAATAGCATTTCCATCAGCTAAAATTTGAAGCGCTAAATATGTTTTCACAAAAACTCCTTGGATGGGAACCTGGTTACTGCTGCATGTTCTTCTATTTTATGACAATTAAACAAAACTTTAAATTTTTCAAAGCTATCCCATAATACACCATACATCAATACAGTTTCACTCTTAAAGTTACAGGTACGCAATCTGCAAATTTTGCACATTCATCTGTGCTTTTTGAGCTCCAATCTAGGTTTTTGATGATCTGTTATCAGAAATCCTTAAATTTCACAAGAGAGTACATAATCAAGGATTGCCAAGTTCAGTTAACAAGAAACACTTGGCATTTGTGGAACCAAATAAGCCTTGTTTGGAAAACGCAGCTTATTCAAGCAAGGAGTCCACAGCTTAGTCTAAATTTCTTAAGGACAATTTGTAGAATGCCCAAAAGGTGTTGCAGCTACACCCATTATTAACAGGTTGTAATGATGCGGGTTCTGCTCCATGTTCCCATCGCTGTTCGGGAGCCCTAGAACCCGCATCGTCACATTTTGGTGGCAGCGGTGGGATGAGCTAGCAGTGAGGACAGAAGAGGAGACAAAGCAGCAAGTGGGATTGGTGACAGACCTTTGAAAAGAACCTATGGACCCAAGCCAAAGGAGGACATTTTATGGACAGAGCTTTTTATGGGCATTTATTTATTGTTGGTTTTTTTATGTCTTTTAAAGTTCTTATTCTTTTAATGTCTTGTTTTTATGAAGGGGCTTGGGTTGGTTTTATTGTGAGATTATTTGTTTTAGTGCAGTGTAGAGTGGGCGAGCTGTGGACCGGAGCTCCAGTTGCACTGGGTTGGCAGTGGTGTGGAGCCTTCCCATGAAACTGGAGTCTTATGGGGGGTGGAATATGGTATAGCGGGTCCACAGCCCTCTCAGCAAGGGCCAGTTGTTTTGAAATAAATAATCACTGCGCTCGCGGCTTAGTGAGGGGGCATGGTGGCTGTAGCAGATCTCGGGTCGATCTGCGGTGTGGGCGTTTCTCACCTAGTGCACAGGTGAGGGACTGCCCACATCCGTGATTGTTCCTGAGGCTGCTAATGTGCTGCAGCTGCTATGGCCCCTCTCAATATAAAGAAGCGCGAGTCGGTTAGGAGGATGGAAAACGGAATGAGAGAAAGAAGGAAACGGAGGTTGCAGGAAGGAAGCAGGAAGCAGTGAGGAGAGAGAGCTAGTTGGTGCAGCAGAAAGCGAGCGACAGCAAGCTTGTGGCAGCTGAATAGGCAGCCTGGATGTTTGGCCAACACCGGGGAGAAGTAGTGGTTGTGGTCGCTCCCGCAGAGTTTGTTTCGAAGGGCGGGAGTGACCGGAAGGCGCAGTACTCTCCGCAGAAGTCGGGATTTAGGACGTGGTGTCCCCAACGTGAGAGCCTTGGCTGTTAGGGGAATCCTAAGTAGCTGTCTGGAGGAGCCAACCGGAGCCAAGGATCGGTAAGGCAATTGACAGCAGCAGCAGGCACGGAGAAGGTCAGTTGCAGAGAGAGCGCCTCGCCTGCTATAAAGCCCAACCAGGAGAAGCAGGCGAGACGCTAATTTGAAAGAGACACCGGGCTTGTCATTGATTTTAAGGACTGCTTCCTGATGAACATTTTAACCGCATTGTTTTAAGATTTTTCTAGTGTTTTAAAATCCACTTCACTTTCATTTTAATGGATTATTTATTTAATTAAGATCTTTTGAATCACTGCACTATTTATTTGAAACACCGTTTTGTTTTTTTGGATTTTAAATAAAAGCACTGTGCACTTTTTCATCATCTCCTTGCTCTATTGTTATTGCCTCACTGTCTAGCACATCGGTAGCATTACCGATGGTGTTGGGTTCAAGGGCTCCCGAACAACGATGGAAGCATGAAGCTGAACCCGCATCGTCACACAGGTGCATAAGAATCAAGCACATATCAATGCAATCTGCACTGACACACACTGGCAATAGAATGGGTAATATTGATGAGCTCAGTGACTTTAAAGCTGGCACTGTCATAGGATGTGTTGATTGATATTTGGGCTTCAGTTTTTACACTTTTACAGCAACATGTAAAATGAGTAATTTCTTTTTCTTCGGTTATATTCTTGAATAAAAAGGCACTTGTTTTGTTATACCTTTTGTGAAAGTGTTTATTTGATATTTGGACTTCAGTCTTCACACTTTATGTGTACATTTTGTCAATTATTACTAAAACATGAAAAACGTTTCTTTTTTAGTTGTGTTCAACGATTCCTGCCTTGCACTTCCTATAATTTACACAAAACATTGTAGACACGGAACACACATGAAATGTATGTACTCCAAATTATGATATATTTACTCTATATAATTCCAGGCACCACACATGCAGATAAGGAGCCTTGACTTGAGCTGGGACAACTTCACCCCGAGATGAGCTCTGTTGGTAAAGGGGAAGGGATAGCAGGCTGCGTGCTGCTTATGCTGATAGACACATTTACAAAAAGAAAGACACTGATGGAGAGGTGTGAAGGGATTTTTGGTGGGCCGGGATTACGAGTTTTTTCGTAGGCTTCAAGAATTCTAGTGTTAACATACTGTTTTAATTGTCTGTCCCTAATTACTTAAAACACATAGTCCTACCAGGATATTAATCAGCTTTCAAGTTAGGTACTTTATGAACTCATCCTAGGATCTGAAATGAGGTCACTAATTCCCCAAGGCTTTAGTAAAATGTATACTATATGTTAGCAAGACACAACCTAATAAAGACTGGCAGAAACATTTTCAAATTTCTAATTAAAGTTGCGATTAATGATGGCCACTTTAAAAAGGCATTATCTCATGCTCAGTTAAGAGTTCAATTTCCTGCTAAATCATGAACAAATTATATTAAACACTGAGCTACAATCAATATTCGACAACAAAACATAAATAATATTTTCAATAATTCCTATTTATGCAAGGGAATCAATACAACCTACATTATAAAGTTTTTGGTTGAGCTATCAAGATTTGTATATGAATTCTATTTACAACAATGAATATTCAAATGCATTTCCTTATTTGCCTATGAAACTGATGTGGGAATTTAATTTGATTAATTTTAACTTTAATATGCTATGTTTTTATATAAATAAAACAAGCAAAAAATGTAGATACAGTACAACATCTAGGTACATGTAATAATCTGCCAAACAACGCTTTTGAGTCTTCTAACCACTGACTCCTACAAAATAGAACAGGAACATCTCTCTCTTCCCAATCCCCATCCAAATATCTATAAAATAAATGACTTTGCTTTGTGCATTATCACAGATAATCAAGAGTGTTAAAATCCCAGTGTTGAGACCTTTATAGTTAAAGTGTTGATGTTTTGGTGTTAATTCTAACTACATATGCTGTAATCAGAATTACTATGAATAGCGTTAAAGTATGTACAGTGTGTACATGTTCAATACTTTTGAGCATTTCATAAATATCTGGGACTTAAAGTACAAGGGTGCCATATCAGCTATTGTTTGTTCTCAGTTCCCCGCAACAGAGTGATGAATATATAAAAAGTTTATGATGAGTGTGATAGGTTTGCATTAGCTGCATTTTTTGCTTTCTATAGCGTATCATGGGGAGTCAATAATGACCAATGGAATAGAAAGCAGATCAAGTAGAGCAGTTTTATTAAGTGAAATGGTAAAGGGTGGGTTGGTTTTTGAAAGTTTGCATCTTGATCTTTTCACCAACTCTTTGGGTCAAATGCAATGAGCAGAGTATTGAATTGGCCATGACCATACTGACACTGTTAAAAAGAATGCTAGTCTTTTCAAAATAACATATTTCACATAACATATTATTGAGTATAGGCAATACTTTTTGTAATATCAAAGCTTGAATCATCTTGTAATGCACACTTATCCTGTATTGTGTTGCACAACAGAAAAGTAAAAGTGTGTCAAGTTGCAGAGAACTGAACTTGAGAGATTATGAGGCATTTGATCTATAAAATATCATAGGAGAAGGATTCAGAAATTAATTTAATTTCAGAATGTTTCCTAGTATAGGGCTGGGATGCATGTTTACTTGAGTTCAAAGAAGTCCTTGTGTTATGCCAATCAGGCAACACAAAAAAAGGTTACATTATATACCTTATAATTATGTTATAAGTTATTTTAAATATCTTTTTGTCAATTAAGCTGAACAGGAATTTGCTGTTGCATTAATAACTTGGCTTATACTATACTTGGATCAGATTAGCAGCAGTCACTGTATAGTCTCATGCACTTCTACTTTAAATAATCTAGACTTTACATATACATTTGTTTTCCAGCTCATATCCTGTTAAAAGTGTATATGTCAATGTCAATTTTATTTATATAGCACATTTAAAACAACATAAGAATGCTGTGGCCAAAGTACTTTACAATTATAGAATAAAAGAAAAACATACAGTTAACATAAATAACAAATAGAAATAAAATAAATGAACATAAATAAAATAAATAATAAATAAAAGTAATGCTACATAATCACAATGAGGAAACCATCAGTATTACTGAAGGTCACGGAATGCAAGTGAATAGAAATGAGTCTTTAAACTCGTTTTGAAAAGTTCAAATGTAGATGACTCCTTTATGTGATGAGGTAAAGAGTTCCACAGGTGAGGAGCAGCAGCTGTAAAAGCTCTGCCCACCCTTAGTTTTACACTTGGTATAAGGGACAACAAGAGACAACTGACCAGAAGATCTAAGCACTCTAGATGGCTGGTGTAAAACACATAATTCAGATAAACAGGCAGGAGCAAGCCCATGTAAAGATTTAAACACCAACAACAAGATTTTAAAATCAATTAGAAAACTGACAGGCAGCCAGCGAGCGGCAGCATTCTGGACCAACTGTAACCTGGGTATCAGGGATTTGCTTATCCCAGAATACAGCGAGTTGCAGTAATCAAGGCGAGAAAAGATAAAAGCATGAGTAGCTTTCTCAAGATCCCTAGAAGATAAAAAAAGGCTTGATCTTACCTAATAGACAAAGCTGGAAAAAACAATTCTTTACTACAGAATTAACCTGTTTCTCAAAGGAGAGGCTACTGTCAAAGATAACACCAAGATTGCGGACTTGAGGTTGGCAAAAGACAGAGAAAGAGCCGTGAAGTCCCAGACCAATTTGGGCTTTAGCTGATGGACCCACTATAAGTACCTCCGCTTTATTTTGATTCAGATCAAGAAAATTATTAGCCATCCAGGATCTTAGTTCAGAAAGACAGTTGTGCAGTTGATTTATTGCAGAGTTGCAGACAGGAATATAAAACTGTGTATCATCAGCATAGCAGTGAAAAGAAATGTTAAATATGTCTTTAGTTTAACACCTAGGTGCATAGTTTTTTGCATTTGTATTTCTGCATATTATTATTTCAAAGTTTCATGGGGTGATTGTCCTTGTTAGGATTCTGATTATTGCTATTACACATGGGTAATAAGCAAAACACTGGGACTGAATTCAGCAAAATTATTCAGGTAACCACTAGCAGAAAATCGTCATCTTTTACTTACAGTACTGCACAGTGGTTGCAATACTGCCCACGTCTTTTTCCTACTATGAAATAACCTTTTGGCATATCATTCATTATGTTGCTAAGCTGTGACAAGCTTCGAGGTTTCGAGGTAAACTTGATGTAAAGTGCTTACTAATCATAACTCCAGACAATGGTGACATGTGGGGAAGCTGATGGCACTTGCAGGTATGAACTTCACTGTACTCTGTACACCTGGCAATACTAACCCTATAAATGTACATCAAACAATGCATTTATGATTAATATGAATGCAGTCTTTACTATGTGATTCATGTTATTGAATTAAAAAAATGCAATACCATTTAAAACAGGTCATTTGAAAAAAAAAATATGAATCCATACTTTGCCCAGTATTCATATTTAACTAATCCAAAACCAGAAAGAGAAGACAGGAGGGCAGTGCCAGATATGTGAAGAAAGACACTAGGTACACTAAGGGAACAAAGATTATGACTAAGCAGGAGAGAGACTCATGGGGAAAAAAATTCCTAGAAAATAGAACGTTTTATAAAATATATTGAGCTGGGTAAATTGTGAGTTGGGACTTTCATAACAAAAGATGATATTCATGAACAACACATTTGCCAGGAAAGAGTAGAAAAGCCACTATAGCAAAGACTGCAGTACTGCCCTGAGATTAAAAGGAGCGTGGAGGTTGAATTACAAAGCAAAGACCAGAAAGTACAGATAGGCTTCTTTTGGGGTGTAAGGGAGCAAAACAACAATAATGAAAAAGGTGCTAGGGAACAGAGTCAGAGAAAGACATGTCATATGTATGGAAATAAGACTGGAATGTCACAAGGCCCTAACTATCAAACAGACCGCCAGGAAGACACACTTAGTGCTGCCAGAGAAAACTGTACACAATGATGTCAAACAAGAGAAAAGGGATGCAAAACATGGGTGTATGGACTATGCCATTACATGGTACGGACAAGAGATTTCAACATAATCTCTTAAATCGATAGTACTGAACAGCATTGGTCTTATATTTATATACATTTCCAGTGCTTTCATGACCAGGTACCTGCCATAGCTGTTCCCATGTTTATAATAGTTGTTGCTTGCTACTTTTTTTTATGGATAACAGAAACTTGTATGATACACCATATTATGGGGTAAGTAATGTTCTGCGTTTTTTATTAAAAGCAGTTCAGCTCCACTTGTGCATGTGGGTGTGTGGCATTCTGCCGTAAAGCTTTGCAACTGCAGGGTGTTTAATGAGGGAGGATAGTTTACTGCAAGTTAGATGCAGGTGTGATTTGCTCAGCTGTTCCCCATTGACATTCTACAAGTCACTAGGCGGAGCACTGTGCTCACAAAGTAGAAAAATGTTTGGGAAAAGAGCAAGGGGTAGCAAAGAAGATCCAGATGACAATGGGTGAAAGGAAGTCAGGATTGTGTCAGGGTCAGACTACTGCTGGACCTACGTATGTTGTCTTCCAGGAGCAGCAGAGCTATTGTGTAGATGCCAGGGAAAGAGAGCTAGAGTCACGGTAACAGGAGAAGGTGCAGACCTTTATTCATCATGGACGGTGTAAGATAGCTGGTGAATAAAACAAATGAGCTCTAAACACTGATTAGGAGATAAAAGGCATATACACTCATTTTTGGTCTTATGGCTTAGAGATTAAATGCCAAACTCCCAAGAGCCTAAGTGGTAGGAAGAAGGGAAAAGGAATTGACATTTATGTGAATGAAATATGGTTTAAACCTGGACACATTATAGTTGAAGCACAGGGTATGCAATTTGAATGTTGCACTGTTCTTTGTGGGCTTACGGCCTTATATAAAGAGGGAGTTTTCACATTCCATTGTTCTGGATGTTTATGCCGCACTTGTTCCTAAACCCAAACCTAATCGCCCCCATCCATCTCTTGGAATCACACCACACACAGCATTTTCTGTGGTAAACAGACTCAGCACTAACCATCCCAGAGTTTTCGTCACAATTTCTGGTGACTAACATGTTTCACACACCAATGTTTATCAATTTCTTCACAAGAGAAAACAAAACCCTCTACTTGTTATATGCCGGTATTAAAGAGGTAAATAAACATTTGTTGTTTTTTCACCTTTGGGTAGATCTGATCATAATTTGGTACAGCTCATACCCACAATATAAACCTACTGTACAGGTGCTGCCATTCATCACCATGACTGTGCAGGAATGGATAGTGGAGGCGAAGGAGGCTCTGAAGGATGCCTTGAGAAAACTGGGACATGCTCATGTTTATGAGTTCCATGGTGAGGATACGGAGGGTCTCTTCCACCACATCACAGACTACATTAAATTTTGTGTAGGTAACAGTTTCCACAGTGCACTGTTTTCCCAATACCAAACCATGAATCACTAAAGACCTGAAAGCCCTACTGAGTAAGAAAAGAGTATTCAGATCTGAAGAAAAGGAGGAAATCAAACAGGTGCAGTCAGAACTGAACAAGCAGCTCACTTTGGGGAAAGCTTATTACAGGGACAAACTAGAGTACAAGTTACAATAGAACATCATGAAGGAAGTGTGGAATGAGATGATGACTACCACTGGCTACAAGCAGGCTGTAAAACCTGCAGAGGAAGGGAACAAGTACAGATCAAATTAACTGAACTAGTTTTTCTACAGGTTTGATTCACTCTTGTCAGTCTAGCCCTCCCCAAACACTGCTAGCCTCCAAGTGTAAGCTGATGTAGATCTGAAATTCAACCTGCCATCTGTTCCTTGCATGACTTTCCCCTACACTAATATTACATCTTTGGTCCTCAGCCTCCTTCCACCTCCATGAGCCTTTACTGGTCAAGTCAAAAAAGAGTTATAGAAACTCTGCATAAACAAGGCTGTGGGGCAGGACGAATCACTACTAAAAACATGTGCCAGCCAGCTATGTTGAGTCTTTCAGAACATGTTCTCCCTTTCCTGGGATTTACAGAGAGGTCCCTAGCACTCTAAAACATCATGTGTGGTCCCAGTGCTAAAGAAAAGGAATTCAAATGATCCTAAGGATTTTAGACAAGTTGTTCTTACTTCATACACCATGAAGACCTTTGATAGGCCGGTCCTGAAAAAGCCTGGACCCCTGGTTTCAGATACCTTGATCCTCTGTAGCTTGCCTAACAGGCACATATAGGTGTTGAGGATGCTCTGATGTAGATTCTCCCCTGTGTATACGCCCACGTGGACAAAGCCAGCACCACAGCCAGGATAATGTTCTTTGATTTTTTTCCAGTGCCATTCTGCCCTATCAACTGGGGAAAAACCTCAAGACTATGTATCTTGATGTACCCGTACCCCCCTGAATCATGAATAACCAGTCCAACAAAACAGTAGTTTGTGAGGTTCAGGGACTGTGTGTAGAAATGGCGGCATGCAATACTGAGGCACCACAGGGAATGTCCAGTCTCCCTTTCTGTTTACCCTCTAAACAATGGACTTCCAGTATAATACCAGAACTTGTTACCTAGAGAAAAACTCAGATGATACCTCCATCATAAGCTGCATTAATAATGGAGATGAATCAGAGTACAGGAGGTGTGTTGAGGACTTTGATGGCTGTTGTAGTGTGAAATTTTGCATGTAAGTTGATAAATATTTTGCAACTAAGACAAAGCAATGTAATATTAGTGTTACATTATTGATAAGAACAGCAATGGTTTGATGGTTAAGAACCCCTTCCCCCTTTAAGAAATTAGTCTTTACGACAGGATTGGGTAAGTGCCTAAAACAAGTGATTCTCTACAGGACACTCTCAAATCAACACCCACAAGAAAGCCAGGGTGCCTAGCTGGCAAGCTTCACCTTAACAAATGGTTTTGGGGGTAGGTGTGAAGGAATTCTATGCCCCATTGGCCTGAAGCAAGGCTGTTTGGAATTGGCTTGCATCAGAAGACTTTAAGTGCCATGACACCCTATTGGCTATAGGGGTTGGACAGAAAAATCTATAAATTTGCTTGCTCTACCCGTTCCTAGCTCACTCTCTCTTACCAACTGATAAAGGATCATCTCACACCTGTGACGATGTGGGTTCGGCTCCACGCTCCCATCTGATATTTGGAAGCCCTTGAACCCAACACCGTCGATAATGTCACAGAGTGAGCTAAACAGTGAGACAACATTTGAGCAAAGGGATGGTTAAAAAAAAAAGTGTATAGTGCTTTTATTTAAAGCAGTCCATCAAAAACAAAGTGTTCATAAAGTGCAGTGCTTCAAATTCTTCATTAAATAAATAGTTCAATAAATAATCCATTAAAGAAATCGTGTAGGTTAAAATACACACAAAAAAAACAGTCTTTTAAAAACCAGAGGTTAAAACGTTTCTTACAGGAAGCAGTCTTCTAAAAGCAACAATAAGCCCGGTGCTGCTTTTGTGCTGGCGTCTCACCTGCTTCTCCCATACGGGCCCATGCAACAGGCGAGACGCTCTCTGCAGCTGCCCTCTTCAACTCACACACACACGAGACTGGAGACCTCCCAATCCCTGGCTTCGGTCTGGTACTCATCTCAGCCTCGAGACTTGGTTCAATCCAATGGCCAGGACGCTCACAATGGACATTCCCCGACCAAGCCTCCCGACTGCCGCTGCCTTTCTGGCCTTCTGCGGCCAGTCGCCTTCCCCTGGCCACTCCCGCTACCTGGTCGCTCAGCGGGAGCAACTTCTAACTCCAATGCTTGGGTGTGGGCCTAACGGGAACAATCACGGATGTGGGCAGTTCCTCACTCGTGCACTCGGTGAGAAACGCCCACACTGCAGATCGCCCCGCAGCTTGCTACAGCCACTACGCCACCTCATGAGGCCGCCTTGAGTGCGGTGATTATTTATTTAAAAAAATAGCCTTTGCTCAGCGAGCTGTGGATCCATAACACCACAACACCATGGACTGAACACCATGGACTGAAAAGGACAATACAATGAAGAGCAAAGCTCAGCAGCCATATTGAGACAGGCATGTGGCCTATTCTGAAAAAAGCTAACCAAAAAAGAAGACTTAACTAGAGACATTTTAAGTACCTAACAAGTCTGTGTGCTGCCTGAAACTACACATCAACATTTATCAGGTTGTATGGTTGTCAATGTTTAAATGTACTTTGCTTATTGTTATTATTTATGAATATTATCAGTAATACATTATTTAAAGTGTAACTTAACTCCTGCTTGTCTTTTATTACACCTAATTGCCTGAGGTTATAAATGTAGAAGGGAAGGTGGGGAGAAGTTATATGGTACAATGCCTTATAAACAGTGGTGAGTATGTGAGATTTGAAGCATTCTGACAAAAACTACAAATTAATAACTCAAATAGGGAGAGTAGTATATTACTCTACCAAGACAAAACAGTGGTACAGACAGAACCACTGCACCTCAACATACGCAAGATGGTGGTGGACTCCAGGAATGCCAAAGAAATCAGTCCCCATCAGTAAGGCTGGATGGCCATTTCTAGGAGTCATCCTAGAGGGTTGTCACAATGCCTAAATTTCAAACTTTGATACAAAGTATTCAATAAAATTTTTGATAGCTAATACAGTATATAATGTAACTCAATTTAAAAAAATATTTTTAATTTTGATTCTATATGCATTAAAATTTTTGCATTGAATGAAAATACTTCAAGTAGTGCAATATTTTGTAAAAGAGTAAACTTCTGTAAACAAAAAGTAAAGAGGTTCCAATTCAGTCAACTGTTTCTTTTAAATTGATGAAAACAAATACTGTTACTTAGGTAGTACAATGAAATGTTTCAAATGTCACTAAAAGTTGATTGAACAAGTATTGCAATCTTTTGTAAACACTATGCATAAAAATATTAAAATAAACATTAAAGTAAAAAGAACATGAATGTGGTATTCTGCAAACACATTTTCACAAACACAACCAAACCACGGGCACTTTTAAAGGCTTCCATAAATGCAAACAGTGCATATTTTTTTGTGTAAATAAATTACTGTCTTTTCTAACTTATTTATGCAACAAAGACTAGCATTACCAAAGTGCTCTCCTGTGTTATGATGTGCTGTAAATGACCTGACATACCAAATACACAATCTGAAGCAAAGCTGCAAGTATATACAGTGGGTATGGAAAGTATTCAGATGACCTTCAATTTTTTAACTCTGTTATATTGCAGCCATTTGCAAAAATCATTTAAATTAATTTTTTCCCTCATTAATGTACACACAGCACCCCATATTGACAGACAAAAAAAAAAGAATTTTTGAAATTGTTGCAGATTTATTAAAAAAGAAAAACTGAAATATCACATGGTCCTAAGTATTCAGACCCTTTGTTCAGTATTTAGTAGAAGCACCCTTTTGAGCTAATACAGCCATGAGTCTTCTTGGGAAAGATGCAACAAGTTTTTCACACCTGGATTTGGGGATTCTCTGCCATTCCTCCTTGCAGATCCTCTCCAGTTCTGTCAGGTTGGATGGTAAACGTTGGTGGACAGCCATTTTTAGGCCTCTCCAGAAATGATCAATTGGGTTTAAGTCAGGGCTCTGGCTGGGCCATTCAAGAACATTCACAGAGTTGTTGTGAAGCCACTCCGTTATTTTAGCTGTGTGCTTAGGGTCATTGTCTTGTTGGAAGGTAAACCTTCGGCCCAGTCTGAGGTCCTTAGCACTCTGGAGAAGGTTTTTGTCCAAGATATCCCTGTACTTGGCCGCATTCATCTTTCCCTCGATTGCAACCAGTCGTCCTGTCCCTGCAGCTGAAAAACACCCCCACAGCATGATGCTGCCATCGCCTTGCTTCACTGTGGGGACTGTATTGGACAAGTGATAAGCAGTGCCTGGTCGTCTCCACACATACCGCTTAGAATTAAGGCCAAAAAATTCTATCTTGGTCTCATCAGACCACAGAATCTTATTTCTCACTATCTCAGAGAACTTCAGGTGTCATTTAGCAAACTCGTTAAAATTGGTCTTATACCTTTGCCCTGATCTAACACTTACTAAAATGCTTTCATGGAGGTCTACACAGAGTTCCTTGGATTTCATGGCTTGATTATTGTCCTGACACATAGTGGGTAAATCCATGCCAAATCATCACACTTCTGGACCTCATTGTCACAGATATTAATTAAACTTGGCATGCTGATTTGGTCATATGAGTAACTCATGGAACTGAAATAACATGTGTATTGGATCAATATTAAGGAAGATTTAAGATAATAAAGTTTGAATTTATTAGTGTAGTGGGGGTAGATTATGACTTTGACTGGATATACCTCCCTATACATAAGTTGTATATTGTTTTAAAGCTGTTTTCCAACACTATAATTTGCGTAAATACTGTGCTATCCTAAAAATAGAGAAATTACCATTTTATGGGTCAATTTTTAAATAAAGCAAACATGTAATGTCATAAACATCTCCAGAAAATTTGGTCTTTGGTTTCAGAGTCATTGCTGAGCTATAGGTGACACCACATGGTTTCATGTCACTAATGGACCTTTTTCCAAAGCAGCCATATTGACATGAAATAGTATTGGAAGTACAGGTGTAAGTAATGACATTAGTTAAGGTTTCAATTATGCTCACTGAGACTGCACAGAAGCCTCATTAATGTAATTATTGATACCCATGCTTGCCATACTATTTCATGTCAAAATGGCTGCTGTGAAAAGGGCCAATTCCAATAAGGATAATAAATGCCAGTGCTCTGCCCTGGTCGACTTTATTCTCAACATATATTTTGTTTTATTCTTCCCTATGTCCATATTTGTTTTTCTTCACCGAGGCACTAATACGCTTCCGTAGGGCTATACCACAAATAGCATTATAAATGCAAGTTGCAGTTTTATTATTTATGTATATAGATAGCTTGAAGCAAGGTCCATATTAATGCAGTTTGCCTAAATGATGGTTCAGTTGGTAAAGATGTCATCACAAAGTTGCACTTGTTTTATTTTATTTTTATTTGATGAATACTGTGTAATGGCACCTGGGCTTGAAGTCTTGAAGTAATAGTGCAACTATCAGTAATAATACTATTATTTATTTGATTGTTATTATTTATTATTTTAAATATTATGCAGTTTAATGATGGTAAAGTTGTTTAAAAAGTCACTTTAACGTGTCAGTGGACAGAGATTGTTAACATTAACAGAAAGTGTAGTTCGTTTATAAAAAATATTTACTATTTATTCCTTTTCTAAGACATGTTCAGTGTAATGCAACTTTTGACAAGCACCTCTGGATATTTTACTAAGTCTAAATGCCTCTCTGGATGGTTGAAAATATGTTGTCAAAATTATATTTTAAGTTGTTTGCAAAATTTGTTCATGAAAAGGTTCTATATTTTGACTGCATCTGTCATGCAATGTGAATCCTTCTCTTCATTAGTGCCACCCCCTAGAAAACTATCACTTTATGGGGCCATGCAAACCTGTATTAATACTTGTTTTCGAATTAAAATGTTTTTTTGTACAATGTACAATTCTCATGACAGTGGAATAGGTTATTCTTAGCCAGTCTACTGCAGTAATTGCAGTGGAAAATGTATGGGGGGAAAAATACCGGTATAATTTTGATAAATACCGTAACATAGAATTTTGGTCATACCGCCCAGCACTAATGAGAAGTAATCTGCATACATTGTTAGATGCCAGACTTATGAAAATAAAACCAGCTTGGCCCATGGTAAACTAATTTACTGGTTACATTCTGAAGCCCAGGATCATGATCCACAACTTTCCATTGATATTCATGAGAGATGGAGGAATATGTCTGACACAGAGAAAGGTCTTTATCTTATTTCAGAAGTGGTAACAACCTTATTAATTGCCAAGTTTAAATACTTTTCTTAGCATGTCAAAGAGTGGGGTGGATCATTAGTTTAATAAAACAGAAAAAAGATTCAAGATCTCCATGCATTCATGGAACTTGGCAAGCTTTTAGGAAATGGGAGCCTTTAAATAAACAACATATTTGGAAAGCACAGGAATGATGAGACTAAATATTTGATTGAGGAGGATGGGAAGCTGGAACATCTGGAAAAAAGCTCAAAAAAATTAATAATTGTATTTTTAATTACACAATGGATAATTAGAAGATGGTATCAAGTTTAGTGTGGATGAAACAGGATCAATGCAAAGGAGTCATTTGTCTTGATCCTTTGAATGGGCAATCTACGGGGTCTAGCCCTAGGTATGCTCACAATTTCAAGTTCGGGTATGGTGGATTTAGAATGTATTAAAGTGCAATTCACCCAAAAATTGTGTTTTCTTATGTTACTAACACCATGCAGTTTATAGCGGTGGCCAATAAATGTTTTTCAAGTTTTCATGAAGAAAGGATGAAGTTTCTAGCACAAAAGGATCCAATAGTGACCAACACTGGACAACATAAAATAATACCAAAAACATCCATTAAAAAAAATCTCACATTACATATTTCTAATATTCCACATCAAGTTTTCCAGGTGTATGCTAAAAGACAGTAAAACATATGTATTTTCTGCAAAAACATTGTTAAATAAATAACTCCAGAAAATATAAGTAGCACACCAACAGGACGCCACTTCAATTCAAAAGCACAACAGAGTGAATGACCTCCCAGGGCATGCATTAAAGTTATACAAGCAAAATTATACAGTATAACCCCAATTGTCTGTGCCCCAATTATTGAGGTTCCACATTATCAAAGGCAAACCAGTAAGTGAAATACACTACTTTTCTTATAATTTATAAAAAGCTTTGCCATAAATACAGTACTATACTTATAACCTTGTCTGTACCGAGTGAGCAATCACAGAGCTGGTGACTGTGGAAATGTGGGAGAGCCTCACTCATACCTTCCCAACTGTACCCCTCAGCTATTGTCAATTTCTCAATGCATGCTGGGCAGTTTCGTACACTTTTGTGTTTATTTCAAAGTGCTGTGGTGAACTGCCAGTAGGAACTGAGATCCCGTTTTCTTTGGCTAAGAGGAGAGCACTTTGCAGCAAGAGCTAAATGCCATATTAAATGTCAATCTGTTAGCCATGGCCAGCCCGTATCGGTCCATCTGTCAGCCATGGCCAGTCCATATCTGACCACTGTGAGCATTGCCACTACATTCTACCTGTCCATTGTGCAAATCACACCCTTACTTCCAATTAAACTGCTGTTTACTCACACTGTGAAGCATCTCAGCTAGAAGATACCTGCTGCATTGAACTGTGAATATGAGGTGTCTGGTTCAGAGAAGAATGCTTTATGGTGCGAAACTCTACTCATTAGCCATGCAGAGTTCATCTTTGACTGCTGTGAGCTTTCCTGGAGAAATCCTCTGATCTCAATCAGTGTATGTGTGTCAAGCCTCCACCTTCTCTGTGCAGTCTCGCCTCTAGATTGGCCATCCATTTCATCCAAGTTTTCAGCTATCCAATGTAAGACAAGTCCACAATAACTCAGATAACCAGTTTCTAATGCATATGATACAAAATTTTGGACAGTAACCAGTGGTGGCTGGTGAAAACAAATTGTGCGGGGTGCAGTTTTTGGCGGAACAAACTGAAGTAGCACTAATCTATTATATTGTGCCTTTCAAATCTACCTATTATATAATGCCTTTCACATTTATCAATCAATTTATCTAGTCAAACCACCTGATCCTCATAGTGCCAACGCACATCTTGGCCAGTTAAGTATCAGACCCATAGGACAAATCCATGCTAAAATGTATTATACTCTTTCTACCATACTGGCTAATCTGATGGCAGCCTTCCACTTCTACTGTGCTCAAAATCTTCAGCCCTTGACATCCACAGTCCCTTTATTCTTCCATTAACTTGACTTACAAATGTAGAAAGGAACGGGTACACCTGTCCCTAAATTGACCAATCCTCTGCCAACTAGCTTAAAACTCACACCATGCTAATAAGAGAGCCCAGTATTTGGCCATTTCAACTGTATTCCATAAATCCACATCATTCAACCACTAGACCTCTGTCTTGCATCCCGGGTGACCATTATTTACCACACCCATAGAGTCATTCCCAGCATAATTTAATTCTACACTTGCTGCCAGTCTGTCCAGACCAAATAAGTCTGCCGGGCTTACCTCACCTGGGCACAGATTTACATTAAGATCCCCACATCTTAAAACATAACTCACCCCCCAACCTGATTTACACTACACCCACAGTACAAATCCAAATTAAATCTTATTCCGTCTTTACAATCAGGATACCTATATATCCTTGAATATAAATTTTGCCCTCTTTTTCCTCAGGCCTGAAGATTTCTCAACTACTTTCTTATTAAACTGAGTCATTTTATTATGCCTGCCAAAAAAAATGAGCCTCATACAATTGTCTATATCAGTGTTTCCCAACCTTTTTTTCCTGTAGTGGCACACTTTTGCAACCAAAATCATCCCAAGGAGCATCACTAACTTACTAACCACAAACATATATCACACACTTGCTCAATTGCCCGAAAGGGCAGTACTACCAGAGTAGCTGGTGAAAAAAGGATCTCCAAGATCAATGTTCGCAGACCGGGTACTTAGTGAGCAGTTAGGTGGTATCTCCAAGCTGCTTTGCCATTTTGCCCACCCTTATGTGCCTCGCAGGCAACTTGTATGCTAATATCTCCCAGCAATGTGAGGTACACTAACAACCACACACCAAGGGCAGATGGATTCTAGAAGCCTGGAGACACATCTGAAGTGCTCTAAGTGCTGTGTATGGCATATAGCGATCACAGAGCTGCTTTTATGCCGGCTTCTCCAGGTAGAGTTGTCCTTCTCAGACAGGCCTTGACCATCTGCAGAGTTTTTCCCTCTCAAGTACAGACCTACGTGAGTCACATTATTATTTCCACAGAACACCTGAATACCAATGTGCCATGGCATACTGGTTAACACTAGATCGGGGGTAAACTTAGATAGATTAGTTCAGATAGATAGATTAGATAGATAGATACTTTATTAATCCCAAGGGGAAATTCATAATTAATTCATTGTTTGGAGGTGTGCTTGGAAAAGTTACTTGTACTTGTTATCTGCATTTGATTTAGCTTCAAGGAGGTAGGGTAGAAAGCAGCATTACCTTATATCGGCATTTGTAAGCAAATAACCGAGTTGTCGTAACAGCGAATCCTTAGTTTAAAGGAAAAGAAAAAAAAGGCTGCGGCTGACTTCAAAGCAGCAAAAGGGGAAGGCTCAGCAGTGCGCATGTAAGCGGCCTGCGTTAAGACGCCAATCAGGCACAAGAGGCTGTAGGAGCAAACAAGGTAGTAAAGTTTTACTTATTTGTTTATCTTAGATTAAACAGTCCTCAGTGGTCCAGAAGTAGAATAGTTAAGTGGGCAACAGCATGAGGGTTCATTAATATGGGGGAATACAAACAGTGCAAGTGGAGAGCTTATAAGTAAGAGGAGTGCAAAGTTAGGAGAAGAGACAGAGAAAAGTAAACCTCACAGAAAGACAAATAGCAGGCAGCTGAGTGGGAGAACAGTACAGGCCAGCTGATCCAGCACCTCCAGCTCAGGGTCGCTGAACTGCAGGAGGAGTTGGCTGACCTGCGTTGTAGATATGGTGGACTTGGCTCAGGTGTCCTTTAGAGCGATAGTGTACACCCCCAAAGGTGGCTTGCGGGAGGAAATTGCAGACCAGACAGAAATAGGTAGGTCACGGTCACAAGGCGTAAGGTAAAGGGTGCACACTGTCCAAGGGCATCAACCCGAGAATAAGAAGTGACAAACCGTTCTGTCCTTGCAGAGCTGGACAGTGTCTCTGATAATTCTGAGGTGGTAGGCAGGGATTAGGAGCCCCAATGGGCCACCTCAAAACCAGTTCCTAAAAAGAGAGAGGTAGTGATAGTTGGGGACTCAATCATTAGGGGGATTGAAGTGCAGGTGTGCTCCAGAGAGAGAGAGAGAGAGAGAGAGAGAGTCTCGCACGGTGTGTTTCCTTCTGGAAGCACAGGTAGGCTCTTGGCCAGAGCGGGCGTGGATCCAGTTGTCATTGTCCATGTTGGAACAAATGACATAAATAAGGGTAATCTGTCAGTTCTGCAATCCAAATAATTAGGTGCCAAGCTGAGGAGCAGAACTGACAAGGTAGTCTTCTCCAAAGTTCTGCCTGTGCCATGCGCCAGTCCAGGTAAGATTGAAGAGATTAGAAGGCTTAACGTGTGGCTCAAATCTTGGTGCACGGTAGAAGGGTATAGGTTTATTGAGCATTGGGACTCTTTTTGGAACTGATGGGACCTGTTCCGCCATGATGGGTTACATCTGAACTGGAGGGCACCAATGTATTGGGGAGGCGTATGTACGGGCTAGTCGAGGATTGTTTAAACTAGGGAATGGGGGGGGGGCGAGGGGGTGGTTGACGGAGTTTTGGACAGGCCAGGTTTACATCGTTACATTGAAGAACAAAAAATGGTGTAGAAATAAAAATGCATTGTAATGTAAATTCTAAGCAAACATGTAAATGTAGAAAGAGTAATACATTAAAAATAGCTTGCCTTAATGCTAGAAGTATCAAAAATAAGGTAAGTGACTTGGAGTTGTATGTAGCACAGCATAATTATGATATTAATGCAATAACGGAAACCTGGCTAAATAACAAAGATGGGGATGAGTGTAACATAGAGGGATACAAATTTTTTAGGAAGGATAGACAGAACAGAAAAGGAGGTGGGGTTGCTGTTTATGACAAACAGGATTTAAATGCAAGTCCTCTTCAGTTGGATAATGAGCCCTATTTTAGTGAGGACATGTGGCTTCGCCTGGAAAATATTAGGGAAAGAGGTCTTATTTTAGGAGTGTGTTAGAGACCACCCAATTCAGACAGTAATTTCAACATAAATCTTTTTAGTAATATCAAAAAGGCAAGTTTACAGGGAGATATGTTAGTCATGGGGGACTTTAATTATCCAAATATTAACTGGGATAACCTTGCAGATGGAAGACCACAAGAGTTTTTAGAAGTAATCAATGACTGTCTGGATTTAGTATTTTGTAATAATCAGGATAGAACTGAGGGTGTAGAGGTGATGTAACCACTAGGGTCACGTGACCATAATGTAATACAATTCTCAGTATTTTGTAAGAGTGCAGATGCAAAGACTAAAATTGTTAAGCTGAACTTTGGTAGGGCCAATTTTGAGCAGATGTGACAATGTCTAAGTAGGATACACTGGGATAAGCTTTTAAGTGTGTAGACAGTCGAGGAGCAATGGAACTGGTTTAAAAATGTTTTACATGTAATGCATGACAGATACATACCTAAATTTGGAATTAATATGAAACTAAAAAAAAAAACTCCACGTTGGATTAATAAAGATTTAAAAATGAAGTTGCAAACGAAAAAAAACTGCTTTATAAGGCATATAAGACTAATGACTGCAAAGTGAATCGTAGAGCGTATGAGAACATGAGGGCAACCATTAAGAAGTATATCAGGTTGGCTAAAAGAGTTGGAGAGGAATACAGCAGATAAGGTAAAAGAAGACCCTAAGAGATTTTTTCAGTATTTTAGTAGTAAAAGAACAGTCAAGGAGGAGGTCAAGTGCATCAAAAATAGTAAAAGGGAATTAAAAGATACAGACAGTGAAATAGCGGATTCCCTAAACTTACATTTTTCTGAGGTGTTTACAAGAGAGCAAGTTGATAACCTCCCAGAGGTAAACGCAACTACTAAGGAGGCATTGAGGGATTTGGAAATTGAAGAGGGAGAAGTGATGCTCAGATTAAATAAGCTGAAATCAAACAAATCACAAGGACCAGATAATATTTATCCTTGTGAACTTAAGGAGGCTAATGAGTACATATATACAGTGCATCCGGAACGTATTCACAGTGCATCACTTTGTCCACATTATGTTATGTTACAGCCTTATTGCAAAATGGATTAAATTCATTTTTTTCCTCAGAATTCTACACACAACACCCCACAATGATAACATGAAAAAAGTTTACTTGAGGGTTTTTGCAAATTTATTAAAAATAAAAAAAAACTGAGAAATCACATGTACATAAGTATTCACAGCCTTTGGTCAATACTTTGTCGATGCACCTTTGGCAGCAATTACAGCCTCATGTCTTTTTGAATATGATGCCGCAAGCTTGGCACACCTATCCTTGGCCAGTTTCGCCCATTCCTCTTTGCAGCACCTCTCAAGCTCCATCAGGTTGGATGGGAAGCATCTGTGCACAGCCATATTAAGATCTCTCCAGAGATGTTCAATCGGATTCAAGTCTGGGCTTTGGCTGGGCCACTCAAGGACATTCACAGAGTTGTCCTGAAGCCACTCCTTTGATATCTTGGCTGTGTTCTTGGGGTCGTTGTCCTGCTGAAAGATGAACCGTCGCCCCAGTTTGAGGTCAAGAGCGCTCTGGAGCAGGTTTTCATCCAGGATGTCTCTGTCTTTGCTGCAGTCATCTTTACCTTTTTCCTGAATAGTCTCCCAGTTCCTGCCGCTGAAAAAAATCCCCACAGCATGATGCTGCCACCACTATGCTTCACTGTAGGGATGGCATTGGCCTGGTGATGAGCGGTGCCTGGTTTCCTCCAAACATGACGCCTGGCATTCACACCAAAGAGTTCAACCTTTGTCTCATCAGACCAGAGAATTGTATTTCCCATGGTCTGAGAGTCCTTCAGGTGCCTTTTGGCAAACTCCAGGCGGGCTGCCATGTCCCTTTTACTAAGGAGTCACTTCCGTCTGGCCACTCTACCATACAGGCCTGACTGGTGGATTGCTGCAGAGATGGTGGTCCTTCTGGAAGGTTCTCCTCTCTCCACAGAGGATCTCCGGAGCTCTGACAGAGTGACCATTGGGTTCTTGGTCACCTCCCTGACTAAGCCCGTTCTCCCCCGATCGCTCAGTTTAGATGGCCGGCCAGCTCTAGGAAGAGTCCTGGTGGTTTCGAACTTTTTCCACTTATGGATGATGGAGGCCACTGTGCTCATTGGGACCTTCAAAGCACAAGAAATGTTTCTGTAACCTTCCCCAGATTTGTGCCTCGAGACAATCCTGTCTCGGAGGTCTACACACGATTCCTTTGACTTTATGCTTGGTTTGTGCTTTGACATGAACTGTCAACTGTGGGACCTTATATAGACAGGTGTGTGCCTTTCCAAATCATGTCCAATCAACTGAATTTACCACAGGTAGACCAATTAAGCTGCAGAAACAGCTCAAGGATGATCAGGGGAAACAGGGTGCACCTGAGCTCAATTTTGAGCTTCATGACAAAGGCTGTGAATACTTATGTACATGTGCTTTCTCATTTTTTTTATTTTTAATAACTTCGTAAAAATCTCAAGTAAACTTTTTTCACGTCGTCATTACGGGGTGTTGTGTGTGGAATTCTGAGGAAAAAATTAATTTAATCCATTTTGGAATAAGGCTGTAACATAAAATGTGGAAAAGAGTGATGCGCTGTGAATACTTTCTGGATGCACTGTAAACCCTTGACACATATTTTTAGGAAATTACTGTGTACTGGAGAGATTCCGAAGGACTGGAAAATGGCAAATACCATCCCATTATATAAAAAGGTTGGCAGGGCAGATACAAGCAACTATGGGCCAGTAAGCTTAACATGCATCACAGGAAAATTAATGGAAGGAATTATTAAGGATAAGATTGAGCAACACATGGCAAGAACATGAGTTATTCTTAACAGTCAGCATGGGTTCAGAAGAAGAAGGTCATATTTTACTAACATGCTGGAATTCTATGAGGAGGCAACAAAAGGATAAGATCAAAGTGGAGCATATGATATTATTTATCTGGACTTTCAGAAAGCATTTGATAAGGTGCCACATGAGAGGTTGGGCATCAAATTAAAAGTGGGAGTTCAGGGTGATGTTTTAGATGGGTGCAGAATTTGCTCAGACACAGGAAGCAGAGGGTGATGGCGCAAGGAACCTTATCAGATCTGGCAGATGTTAAGAGTGGTGTTCCACAGGGGTCAGTGCTAGGGCCGCTGCTATTTTCAATATATATATATATATATATATATATATATATATATATATATATATATATATATATATATATATATATATATATATATATATATATATATATATAAATGATTTAGATAGGAATATAAGTAACAAGCTGGTTAAGTTTGCAGATGATACTAAGATAGGTGGATTAGCGATAATTTGGAATCCGTTATATCATTACAGAAGGACTTGGACAGCATACAGGCTTGGGCAGCTTTGTGGCAGATGAAATTTAATGTCAGTAAACGTAAAGTATTACACATAGGAAGTAAAAATGTTAAGTCTGAATACACAATGGGCGGTCGTAAAATCGAGAGTACGCCTTATGAGAAGGATTTAGGAGTCATAGTGGACTCTAAGCTATCGACTTCCCGACAGCGTTCAGAAGCCATTAAGAAAGCTAATAAAATGTTAGGTTATATAACACGATGTGTGGAGTACAAGTCCAAGGAGGCTATGCTAACCTTTATAATGCACTGGTGAGGCCTCATCTTGAGTACTGTGTGCAGTTTTGGTGTCCAGGCTACAAAAAGGACATAGCAGTGCTAGA
Organism: Polypterus senegalus; assembly: GCF_016835505.1. Classification (NCBI taxonomy): domain Eukaryota; kingdom Metazoa; phylum Chordata; class Cladistia; order Polypteriformes; family Polypteridae; genus Polypterus; species Polypterus senegalus. The sequence continues at coordinate 96,692,812 of NC_053168.1, forward strand.
AAAGGTCCAGAGAAGAGCAACTAGGCTGATTCCAGGGATACAGGGTTGAATTATGACGAAAGATTAACACTAGAATTACCAGAGCCTACGAAAAAACTCGTAATTCCGTCCCACCTTAAACTGCTTCTTAAATCCCTTCACACCTCTCCAGCGCCCTTTGTCTCTAAATGTGCTGATAAAGAGAAGCCGGCTATTCCATCCCCACCAATTTAGAACGTGCACGAACTTCTCTCAGCTCATGCCTTGATTGAGTATCTGGGAGTGAAGTGGAGTTTTAGAGTGAAATAATAGATCGTTGTTTGGAACACACGCATTTCATGTCTGTTCCGTTTCTACAGTAATCTGTGTCAACACATTGTTAAAACAGAAACTTTTTTTACATTCTAGTAGTAGATGACAAAATGTAGGCATAAACTATATAATGTATGAAGCCTGAAGTCCAAATAGCAAAGAAACATTTTCACAAGAATAACACAATTGCACTTTTATTCAAACATATAACTGCAGAAAGAAAAGCCGCCTTAACATGCGACATTGACACCAGTTTACTATAACTGACTCTGTGGTTCAATAGATACAGCCCCGCTTGAATCAAGGGTCACGGGTTCGATCCTGCCCCTCCCTTTTGAGAAGTAAACTGTTCTTAGTCTTACTGTTTTAGAATAAAACATACATTTGATTTCAGTCTGTAACAGCCGGTGCAATTTATGATCTTTGTAAAGGTTAGCTTTTTTTTTTTTATTCACTTTTCACTCTCTCAGTCGCGTTCAGAATCAATCCATACAACCCCATCTGACACGGCTGTTTTCACTAAAGACGCGCTATAGCTCTGCAGTGTACCACGATGCATACTAACGCCCCGGTTCTGACACACAAACGCTGGCGAAGCTGCCTTCTTCGTATCTCACCGTCACTTGCTTTTCTTTTTATTCAGTTTTATTGAGTGTTCCTGCCAGTCCCGCATGTTGCTGTATGCTTTTCTTTTGCACCCAGGACATGCAGAAGAAAGAATGGTAAAGACCAACTTCGGCGCTATATGCAATCATCAGACACTCCCCATCTGCCCGTGTCGTTCAAACACAGGAACATATATTGGTGTAAAAGTATAACAAAAGTGCACTTTTATTCAAGTGCACTTTTTCCATCGCCTTTTCCTGTAAGAAGCAGTGTACACACTTCTCTCTATGCTGTGGTTTCTATTACACACCTGAAAGAAAGACAATATATGTGAAAATATAATCGCACTAATGCAATATTATTTGAAAGCGAACAGCGTCAGATCGGGTGTGAATTTATGCAGGAACTGGAAATTCTCTGATGCGGGACCTTCCCCCAGGGAAGAAAGTACAGTGTCAGGTGCTCATTCAGTGTAATAGAAACCATAGCACAGAGAGGTGTGTACACGGCAACAAGTACACGTGTCGTAAATGTAGGAAGGACGGTCCTTGGGTGTGTGGGAACTGTTAATATTTGAATGTGATGATTTTATATAGCACGGAATGAAAATCTTCACTTCTTAGCATTGCACCATGCAAGATGTCGTATCAATCGCCTACTGTATCTTGCTTTCTTTTTCTTGGTTATACAGGTAGTTTTGAATAAAAGTGCACTTGTTTTGTTTGCGAAATGAAGTGTCTGCGTGCACTTTTCGTGGCATTACACGTGTATTTTTTGAGCATGCCCGTTTGAGCAGTATAAAAGTATTGAAAAGTATAACAAAACAACGGGCAGATGGAGAGTGTCTGATGATTGCATATAGCGCCGAACTTACTGCTCTTTACTATTCTCTCCTCTGCGTGCCCTGGAGTACAAAAGAAACAGAATACAGGCGCTATAGCTCTGCGTACCACGATGCATACTAACGCCCCCACCGGTTCTGACACACAGGCGCTGGCGAAGCTGTCTTCTTCGTATCTCACCGTCACTTGATTTTCTTTTTATTCAGTTTTATTGAGTGTTCCTGCCAGTCCCGCATGTTGCTGTATGCTGGATATGTTTTCACATATATTGTCTCTTTCTTTCAGGTGTGTAATAGAAACCACAGCATAGAGAGAAGTGTGTACACTGCTTCTTACAGGAAAAGGCGATGGAAAAAGTGCACTTTTGTTATACTTTTACACCAATATATGTTCCTGTGTTTGAACGACACGGGCAGATGGGGAGTGTCTGATGATTGCATATAGCGCCGAAGTTGGTCTTTACCATTCTTTCTTCTGCATGTCCTGGGATGCAAAAGAAAAAGCATACAGCAACATGCGGGGACTGGCAGGAACACTCAATAAAACTGAATAAAAGAAAAGCAAGTGACGGTGAGATACGAAGAAGGCAGCTTCGCCAGCGTTTGTGTGTCAGAACCGGGGCGTTAGTATGCATCGTGGTACACTGCAGAGCTATAGCGTCTTTAGTGAAAACAGCCGTGTCAGATGGGGTTGTATGGATTGATTCTGAACGCGACTGAGAGAGTGAAAAGTGAATAAAAAAAAAAAGCTAACCTTTACAAAGATCATAAATTGCACCGGCTGTTACAGACTGAAATCAAATGTATGTTTTTATTCTAAAACAGTAAGACTAAGAACAGTTTACTTCTCAAAAGGGAGGGGCGCAGGATCGAACCCGTGACCCCTTGATTCCCAAGCGGGGGCTGTATCTATTGAACCACAGAGTCAGTTACAGTAAACTGGTGTCAATGTCGCATGTTAAGGCGGCTTTTTCTTTCTGCAGTTATATGTTTGAATAAAAGTGCAATTGTGTTATTCTTGTGAAAATGTTTCTTTGCTATTTGGACTTCAGGCTTCATACATTATATAGTTTATGCCTACATTTTGTCATCTACTACTAGAATATAAAAAAGTTTCTGTTTTAACAATGTGTTGACACAGATTACTGTAGAAACGGAACAGACATGAAATGCGTGTGTTCCAAACAACGATCTATTATTTCACTCTAAAACTCCACTTCACTCCCAGATACTCAATCAAGGCATGAGCTGAGAGAAGTTCGTGCACGTTCTAAATTGGTGGGGGGATGGAATAGCCGGCTTCTCTTTATCAGCACATTTAGAAGACAAAGGGCGCTGGCGGAGAGGTGTGAAGGGATTTAAGAAGCAGTTTAAGGTGGGACGGAATTACGAGTTTTTTCGTAGGCTCTGGTAATTCTAGTGTTAAAAGAGATGAGCCTATACAGTTTAAACAAAATAAGATTAAGAGGTGACATGATTGAAGTGTTTAAAATTATGAAGAGAATTAGTACAGTGGATCGAGATTGTTATTTTAAAATGAGTTCATTAGGGACACAGTTGGAAACTTGTTAAGGGTAAATTTAACACAAACATTAGGAAGTTTTTCTTTACACAAAGAACCATAGACATTTGGAATAAGCTACCAAGTAGTGTGATAGACAGTAAGATGTTAGGGACTTTCAAAACTCGACTTGATGTTTTTTTTGGAAGAAATAAGTGGATAGGACTGGCGAGCTTTGTTGGGCTGAATGGCCTGTTCTGGTCTAGAGTGTTCTAAAGTTCTGATTCAGCGTGAACAGGAAACTCAATTTAAAAAAAAATTCAAGTGACAATGAGATGGCAGAAAGGCATGATACACCAGCATTTATGTGTTAACTTTTCTTCCTCCAGATTAGAAAATTTCCATTTCCATTGTCTCAAAACACCACTCACATCCATGTGTTAGATCTGGGGTGGTTGTATTGTGATCGTGAATGAGAGAATAAAAGTTTGAAGAAAAAAAAAAAAAAACGCTAACTTTTACAAGTACTATAAATTTACACCGTAAAACAGTAAATTTGCGAGGCAGCCAGAATCGAACCGGTGACCTTTTAATTACAAGTGAGCAATTCTTACCGCTGCACCAATGGAAGCTGTCGTACTATACTTGCACCTTTTGTGAAAGTGTTTATTTGATATTTGGACTTCAGGCTTCACACATTACGCAGTTCATGTATGCATTTTGTCATTTATTACTATAACATGAAAAATGTTTAACGATGTGTTTACATATTTTGTTGTAGACACTGAACAAACATGAAAAGCATGTGTTCCAAATAACGATGTATTATTTACCCTCTAAACCTCCAGCAGAGAATTTTTTGCCCTTTCTGTGCCGGTGGCAGGGAAAGTATAGCAGGCTGCTTGCTACTTGTGTTGATCGAGACATTTACAAGACAAAAGACGTTGATGGAGAGGTGCAAAGGGATTTAATGTGGGCTGGAATTACAAGTTTTTTCGTAGACTTAATTCTAGTGTTAAAAAACACTGCTCTAGATTGACAGTTGCTACTTTCACATTCGTTTTTTCAAACAATTATTATAGGTTTCGTACTCCCATCGTGTCCACAATGCTTGGACACTCTGAAACAGCAAACAAAGAAAAGAAAAAAGGCATTACTTACACTACATCCAGTTGCCAGCTCTGTCTGTCATAACAAGAACAGAAAAAGTCACTGTGCTAGCTTGTCTTTGACCACTTGCCTGCTGGTGAATTTTTAAGTCAGATAGGTACAGTCCAAGCTTCTTTATCTTCTTTGTTTTCTTCAAGGGAGTGATTTATGAAGGGGTATGTCATTAAAGAACCAAATTTTCTTCGATTTCTGGAGTTCCACTTGAAGTTGCCATCTCCATTACGTTAAGCTTGCTGATCTGTAGTTTTGAACCATTGACGTGAACTTGAAATAGTTAGTCAATGATTGTCCAATCAAATTAGGTTAAAGAAAACCTAAAACAATACTAATTTGCTGCCAATAAATGTGGGAGTGTCTGGGGTGCAAAAATCTGAAAGTAACCAATTAAAGAAATTAAACAAGTACAATTCTGAACCTATTTTTATTGGATGTTGCAAATGAACAAAGTTACTTCATGGTTATTTTGCATTACTTAATTTAATTAGAGTTTTTAAAATATTTGGAGGGGGGGGCAGCGGGTGTATGCACACACACATATACACATTACCAGACAAAGGTTTTAGAACATCTCAGTTTTTATGAAAATGCACCCAGTTTATTATTTTTAACATTTCATGAAATCAAGGCATAAAACACAAACAAAAGCAAATAAAAAAATAAGTAAAGAAATCATTAAGTGTCCAAAAATGCATCCAAAATTTTGATTTATCCAAGAAGTCACTTTTGCTAATATAACAGACAAACTGTGGTAACCCTTTTGATTCAGAATGCCAGTCACTCTGTGCAACTCACCAAAGGTGCCTACAGCAAAAGAATTTCAGACCATCACACTTCCTCCTCCTTGTTTGATTGTTGGTGTCACACAATGAGTAACTATCCTCTCACCAACTTGACGGCACACAAATAACCCTGAATGAATTTCAAATTTTGATTCACTGGTCCATTAGACTTTCTTTCCGTCTGAAGTAGTCCAGTCCACAGACGTTTTTTCAAGGGCCTATTTTGTCCCTTAAGGAATGGCTTTCTTACTAACACTTGGCCTGTCAAATCTGCAGCACAAAGTCTCATCTTCACAGTAGAAATTGAGACTTGGTTTTCTCAACCACTTTTAAAGTTGTACTTGAAGCTGTTGTGCTGTGAAGCACCTATCTGCAAGGTGATGACCCTCAGAAACTTGTCTTCTGATTGGGTTGTGACCTTGTGTTTTTATCTTGGTAGAGTAATATATATATATATTGCTCTACTTTCCCCTATTGTATTATTAATATGTAGCCTTAGAATGCCTAATCTCACAGACTTACCACTGTTTATAAGGTATTATTGTTTATAACTTATCCCCACCTTCCCTTCTATATCTACAACCTCAGGCAATTAGATGTAGTAAAAAGACAAGCAGGAGTTAAGTTACACATAAAATAATGTATTAATGAGAATATTCATAAATAATAACAAAATGCAAAGTACATTTGAATATTGGCAACCATACAACCTGATTAAATGGTGATGTGTAGTTTCAGGCGGCACATAGACTGGCTTGTTACTTAATGTCTCTAGTTAAGGCATCATTGGTGCTCAGCTTTCAGCCACATGTCTGGTCAAAATGGCTGAAGCTGTGCTCTTCATTATGTTGTCTTCAGTTCATGGTGTGATGGTCTTCTTCAGTTGTTAGCAAGAGAGATGCTTCTTCATCATATGTTGGTTAGCGAGAGAGAATGTGGTTGAGCAAGCAAATTTATAGGTTTTCTGTCCAACTCCCTACAGCCAATAGGATATCATGGTACTTAAAGGCCTGTGAGACAAGCCAATTCCAAACAGCCATATCTCAGACCAATGGGGGGAAATAGTACATCTTAACACCTGCAACCCCCCAAGACCATATATTAAGCTAACCTGGCTTTATGTGGGGGATGGGAGAAAAGACTTTAGCAAAGAAATACTCAAACTGGTTTAAGACACATCCCCCAAATCCTGTCGTAAAATTACAAAGAAAGTCATAAACGGGGGTGCAAACACGAATGCCTCTCACCAAAGTAACACTAAATTACATTGCTTCGCCTAAACTACAAATAAAGACATACAAAACATTTATGATGTTATATGCAAAATCGTACATCACAACACCTTGGGCCTACCATTTCTCTTCGTATCAAGAGTTTCTTCTAGTTTCCAATTGCCTTTGGATTGTGTAGGACACCATACTCACAGACAATTTGCAGTTTTTTGTTTTGGCTATCTCTCTAAATGAAAGGCCTATGCTTCTAAAGGTAACAATGCTCATGCTCATTTCATTTGTTAATTGCCATTTTCTTGCCATCATCACAGAATTTACAACTTTCTACAGTGTAATATTGTTCAAGTAGTACTTTAGAGGGTGTAGTAACAGTCTGTTCCAACTCTGCTTTAAGACAGAGGTTTTTTTTTTTTTAAGTAATTAACAGAAGTTGGGACACCTGTGCAAATTTGTTGCTTTAACTTGCAAGGCTAAATTTACTTTAATTGTTGTAGAACATCTGTAGGCTGTAACCAATAGTTGTTCCATGAAGAAGGCCCATTTGTAATATTCAGAAATTTCCTTTTTTCCCCAGTTTCTGCTAACTCTAACCTTTAAATATAAACCTTTGGCAGTTTACTGCTTACCTTTTCACCATTTTAGGCCATTCATTGCATTTCAAGTAATTAAATTTGAAGGAAAAAGGAAGTGTTGTAAAACTTTTGACTGGTGTGTATGTATTTTGTCAAGTTTGGGTCGCAGAGGTGCATGAGAGGCAGGAAGACAAGACTACAGTCCCTGACAAAAGTCTTGTTGCTTCTCTATTTTGTAGAAACTCCTGCTATTAACCTGACTTTTAATTGATCAACTGGTGTTAGAAATAGCTCATATGAAAAGCTAAAGCCCTCCCAAATGATGTTTAATGCACTGAAATAAATTAGTTACACTGAAAAAAGATTTATCATTTAATCAAAACAGAAAGGTCAAATTTGGGCAAGACAAAAGTTTTGTCACCTATACAGAAAATGAACAACTTTACTGCAAATCCAAAAATATGTCAGCAAATTAAGTAGTGGTGCTGTGAGATCCAAATTTAATATCTTGTATGACTTCCATGAGCTTGAAGGACAGCATCCATGCGGTTTGGCAAGGATTCATACAATTTATTGATGAAGTCATCAGGAATAGCAAATAAAACAGTCTTGTATGCCTCCCAGAGTTCATCAATATTCTTTGGTTTCGTCTTCCATGCTTCCTCTTTCATCCTACCCCACATATGCTCAATGATGTTCATGTCTGGTGACTGGGCTGGCCAATCCTGGAGCATCTTGATCTTCTTCGCTTTAAGGAACTTTGATGTGGAGATGGAAGTATGCGATGGAGCACCATCCTGCTGTAGAATTTGGCCTTTTTATGTTTGGGAATATAAGAGGTAGCTAGGATTTCTTGGTATTTTAGACTATTGATGATGCCTTCCACCCTGAAGATCCCTTGCATACCCCATACTGGATGGAACCCTAGACCATGATTTTGCCTCCACCAAACTTCACTGTTTTCTGGGTAAATCTCGGCTCCATGCATGTTTCAGTAGGTCTCCTGCAATATTTGCGGTGACTGTGGTCGAATTCAACAGAAGATTCATCTGAAAAATCCACCTTCTGCCACTTTTCCAGCGTCCATCCTTTTAGCAGGCTGTGGGCCTTGGCAAATGCCACATGGTTTTTTAATTGTCTTTTGTTTAGTGCTGGCTTATGGGCACTGATTCGACCATGGAGGCCATTTCGAGACAGAATCCGACAAACTGTTCTGGTTGACACAGAGACTTCAGGTGACCAGGTCTCCTGGAGCTCTGCTGCAGTGGAAAATGGGCTGGCCTTGGATTTTCAAGCCAACAAACGGTCTTCTCGAGCAGTTGTCTTGCAGGGTCTTCCTGACCTGGGCTTGTCAAAAACGTCTCCAGTCTCTTCAAATCTTTTTTTTATCCTCTGAACTTGACGCTAAGACACTTGAAGGTGTTTGCCACATCAGCACTGGATTTGGTCTTCAGCCTCTTGATATTCAACTCTTTAGTCTCAGGGTGAATCTTAGGCATGTTTGCAGAGGTCTAGTTGCAGTTGATGTGAAGGTATAGTGTACTGGGGATCTTTTTATACACACCTGAGACCCAACTGATCCATTATTAGTCACAGGTGAAGCTCATGACAAGGCGACAACACTTATGTCTTGCCAAAAATTAACTCAATGGGCTTTACCAAGCTGTGAATATTAGAATACTTTTTGTCAGTTTCGTTTTGCACTGAAACATTATTACTAAAGCTGATGGGATTAAAATGACCCATTTCTCGTAACAAAATCTTGATTAGAAATATATTTTAGCGGCACTTCAGGTCAATTTGTACATAAGCGACAAGACTTTTTTCAGGGACTGTAGGTTTTCAAAGAAAAAACTATTGCTGAGAAGGCCGGAACAGTCTTGAGGCTTTATTAAAAACGGGGATTTCTTCACCATACGCACATTCTCACACCAGCTCAAACCACAGCATATGCAAGTTTTTGGCTTGATTTGGCACCCAGTGTCAAAGCAGTGCTACTGTACCTGGGTGGCTCCCCTTTATTTTTTAAATTCAGATCCCTTAAGCAACCACATTAACCGAATATCATTTTTTAGTTTACGACATCTGATTATAATTAACCTGTAACCATAGAATTATGCACGGAATGGCCAAACTATTCTAACTATTCCAAATACTATAGCTGCTTTAGCGTTGTGCACCATTGAGCATTTTAACCCTCTGCATCTGAGTGTGGAATCACAGATTTACAGCAGCTGAACGGAAAGCTCTACCACAGATGGTGTCAAGAGTGGAGAGATTTATCGGGGTACAGCTTCTACAACACACTGCCTTAGGCCATGCGCACTGTCCATCTGAAGTTCTCCCATTCGGCAACCGTTTCAGAGCCTTTCCTGCATGACCCTCGCGGTTCAGAAACAGTTTCAACCCAAGAGATATAAAAGCACTCAATCAGTCCATCAAGTGTCCCTGACCTCACTGTAAACTTGCATTATAGTTGTAATATTGCACAACCTGAGCCACTTATTTTTTCATCTTGTATTATTATCATTGTTTTTGTTATTTTACCATTTTATAGGAAAATAAGGATCTGCATATTCAATCTTATTGTACCATACAATAACAATAAAGGAATTCAATAAAATAGAAGAAAGCGAGCATGTACAGATGATGATGACTGGATACTAAGTCAATTTAGATTTCCATAATAAGGCAGCATACAAATGAGAATATTTATATGATATTTGAATTTACAACTAGTAGTACAGTACACCCCCAAAATTCATGGGGGTCACGTTCCTAGAGCACCCGCAAATTGTGAAAAACCATGAATTTTGGATGTGGTTAAAAAACATGCCTATTTTTATAGTTTAAACTCTAAATATGCCCCAAAACACTTCAATTTTAAACTCAGCTTAATACATTACCTAAAAAAAAAGAATGTAAAGCTAAACCTGTATACTGTACTGCTATGTCTCCCACAGTGCTAGAATGCAAAATACCCATGTTACCACTATATGTACTGTAATTCATGCAAGCACGTTTTCATTGCCAGAAGACATAGAAGGTGCAGGGCATTTCGGTGGCATCTTGGGGCTTTAACCCTTAACCTGCCACATACTTGGGGGTTAATGCATCCCTGGACGCTAAATACTTTTTTGCTGCACTTTAAGTAAACATCACTTTTAAGTAAACGTCACAATTCACAAAGAAAAAGTGAAATTTTAATGTAACAAATTTTTTTTCATGCAAACAGCATCACAATTACTGCAACACTGATCATTTTACACCCTGCTAATGAACTGTAAAAACTATTTTAAAAAGTACTGGAACAATATGTACAAGGTGCAACTGACGCCATGAATGAAGTTCAGTAAATCACCACGCCAACTGCGCTTGAACTGGCTGCACTCATGCACACAGAGGAAAGTGCTGATGCTTGCAGGCTAGTCTAGTGCAGCGGCCCAATCCCAGAAACAGTGAGGCTGCAGTGCTGCAGGGTGTCACGCTTCGGTCACAGAATTGCACAGAAACACAGGAGATTGTACAGACAGGAACTTTATTCAAACACTTCAAACAAATATGTCTCTTTCAGAAGTAAAAAGAGCTCAGTATGCAGTTAGTTCTTGATTAAAGAATAGGCAAACATCATAGGGGATTGGGACCCCCAACAGGAGCAGAGGGTGCCTGGGGGAGGGGAGAGAAACAAGGCAATCGGCCAAAAAGAACAGGTGCTGTTCCGGATTTTAAGTATGCATATCGTTGTGCGAGAAGCATATCACGTGACAGAGCAGCCTGCAAGTAAGACCAGCAAGTAAGGGAGCAATATGAAAGTAGTCTATCAGTGTTTTTTAAGAGGTGTTTTTTGAGGAGTGTCCGTGTCTTCTAGGGGTGTGTTCAGTTCCCCTGCTCACAAGGGCCTGGCAGTGGTCATGAGCTGGCTGCTCAACGAATGTACGGCACTGATTGATCATCTCCTGCGTGCTTGCAAATGGCACTAGGGAATGACTATAGCCGGTTGTGGCAGTTTAGGGGTTAAGAGGAACAAAACGGAAAACACAAAAACACTCAGCTGGAGATGCATCACAGTCAATCAGAAAGCACGGAGAAATGAATAATGCTGTAGCGGTCCGGTGCTGCTAAGATTCCCACCGACAAGACCACCATAATTTATTTTTTTTTATGGAGGAGATTCCGGGGATGCACCCAGTCTTGGCCTGACCCGCAGGCACTCACAATCAGAAACAAAAACAAAGCAAACCAGTAATCAACTGCAAATCAATAATGTAATGAAAAAAAAAGAAAAATGAATAAGTACAGGTAACTCAACAGAAGGCAGACAGACAGGAACTTGAAACAGAAATTACAAAAACTTTTTTTTTTGGCTTTTGGTCACTGGCCCCCTTTTTAAAAGCCACGCTGACATCCTTTGACCCCAACAGCCCCAGCACCCTCAGCAGAAGACCAATCAGAGCCACTGCAGGGACTGCTGGGAGTTGCAGTTTCAAATTCTATTGGCTACTTTCACCATCCCAAGGTGTGTTTTCCTCTACAGTTGCTTCCTGTTCTCTCTACAGTACAGTATTGCTACGAAAATAGCCATAAAAATTGTGGAGGATATTTGCGGTTTCCGCTAACAATTATTAGATTGGGCCTAAGGAAAAATCCATGAATGACTGAGGCCACAAACTTTGAACCGCAACTTCGCGGGGGTCTGCTGTATATACAAGGAAGAGTATACAGATATAAACACTGATCAGTAAATACATATACATGATATGAATAAAAACAGATATGAAATATTTATGTACAGAATAGATGTATGTAAACAGGTGAAAAAATACATAGATACAGTCAGAAGTTATTTATATTCAGTAAGGTCAGCTAAGCTATTGAGTAGCGGTTGAGAGTTCAGAATGGTGATGGTGTTATGAAAGAAACTATTCTTGAGCCTGCTGGCATGGGTCCAAAGGCTCCTGTAGCACCTCCCTCAGTCTATGACTGGAGTAAGAAACATTCTTGATGCCGCGAGCCCATCGCAGACACTGTGTATGCTGCAGGTCAGCAATAGTTGGTAGCAGGATGCCAATGATGTGCTGGGCAGTTTTCACCACCTGCTGCAGGTAGTCAATGATGCACTTTTTCTCAGCAGACAGGAATATTTGTCCTACTTATCTCCACAGAATTAGCAACGTTAGTCTTGAAGGAAAATCTTGAAAAGTGTTGTACTTAATTTCAAGCTGTTTATTGAATATAATTATGGATATATCTTCCCTGAAATATGAGTATGATTAACAAGGTTTTTATTTGGTTTTGCTTGGGCATTTAACTACAGTCACAGAAGTGCTTATGGAAGACATCTGAAAGTCAGCTTGGATAAACAGGCAACAGTTTCACTGTATTATTTGGGCACACCATTCAAGAATATTAGGTAGACCAACAACTGCAGTAAATCGCTAAGTAAATTTTCCAGCCAGTTCACCACAGAAGTCACTGTAATGAATGCGGATATTTTTATGTGACTTTTATGAAGAACACAATAATACTAAACATTAACAGCACAGTACTTTAATAACTTAATTTAATGACACTGCAAGAAAACCCAATGCAACATTATCATATGTAATAAATTATGTTTAAAGAAGTATATTTACATATTTTCTAATATTCTTAAGCAACATTGAGGTCCATATCAAATGTATAAATATGTAAAATTAATTCACACTACCCACCCTATAGAAAAAGTATACCAAAACATTAGTAAAAAATTCAGCCCATTGACAATGTGTTATTTTCTTTGTCTACTTTCCCATAATGATAATGATTGCTTTTTAAATAAGTTTGAATTAAGGTTATCTAAAAACATTTAATGTATTCCACAACAGTACATTAATGGTTAGTATTTACAAAACATATGTCCAATTTTCAGATATAAAGTTTTTTTTTTTTTAAACAAATAACTAAATCACTGACCTGCTGCGTCCGCTGTCTGCAGGAAAAATTCTGATGGACTTATCAAAGCTGGCAGATACAAATTCTTTACCCGTTGGAGAATAATCAACATCAAGCACAGCTGACACATGATCCATGTGCACCTTGACAGGCGTATCCAGATAACGCATATCAAATGTGTACAAGCTGCAGGAAAACAAAAAATAAACATTATAATGGCAATTTAGGACCAAGCAATAATATAGTATTGTATGGAAGAATAATATTCTGTTTGAAACTCCTAAAAAAAGTCAACTTTATTGAATTAGTACCGATACATAAAAGTACATTATATTACAAATATGAAATCTACATGATTTTACCTTGTCAAATAACCTGTAACAGAAGAACAGAGCTAAGAGAACTTAATTTCTTAAACATATTACCATATGGTTATGCAATCTTAAGCAGTCAAACAGAATTCAAGATTGAGTTTAACAACCTTAACTTCAAAAATATTAAAATGATTTGGTTCCAGTATATATATATATATATATATATATATATATATATATATATATATATATATATATATATATATATATATATAGGTGATATAAAATAACAGTTGCAAATGATTATATGATCATTAGAGAGCATCTAGGGCAAATCAGTCTTATTTTAATCTTGTATATTTAGTCTGGCTTGCTCTTTGTTGTGGAAATGTGTGTTATCACCAAACCTGGATCTAAAGAGCACTTTGAAGCCTTCATTAATAAAGTTAGAAATACCTAGAAGTCTGGAAAAGGAATTTAAAAACATTTCCAAAGGACTGGAAAACAACATTTGTATTGTGTGGAAGATAATCTACAAGTGAAGAAAATTTCAAACACCCAACTTGTCCAGGCTGGTCTGCTCCAACAAGTTCAGCCTAATAGCAGAATACAAGAGGCTGAAAAAAGTCTCTAAGAACCCCAGAATTTCATCATGGGGCCCACAAGTAGTTCCTGTCACTGACAATATCAAAGTGCATGAGTCTACAATTAGAAAGAAGCTGCACAAATTAAATCTACATGGGAGGTGTTCCAGGAGTAAAGCTTCCCTTACGAGAAAGTCCAAGACTTATTAAATTGCTCCTGACAGACAAGACAAAGAGTTATTGGGTCACAGTACCAGGAGATATGTTTGGCGAAAATCAAAGACAGAATTTGACCAGAAGAAACAGATACTAACTTTTAAGCATAGTAGAGGAAATGTTAAGTTTTGTGGCTGCTTTGCTGAATCATCTTTTCTGACTGTTTCTTAACTAGTTTTGCATTTGGCTACAGTCAGTGTCACTACTGGTAGCATGAGGCGATACCTGGACCCTACAGAGGTTGCACAGGTAGTCCAACTTCTCCAGGATGGCACATCAATATGTGTCATTGCCAGAAGGACTTGATGGCAATAACTTATTTTGACACTTACTTGTAGTCTTCGTTTGCACTTGTGAAGATAAAAGCCTCCATTGGATTCCAGCACAATGCATTGGTCCGCATATCCATGATAACCTAGTATGCAATTTGAAACTTTGTTAAAGTCATGCCAGAACACACTTTTAAATTTGTCTATCCAGCTGTATACACAAATTGAGTCAATTCAAAGAAAAATTGTTTAATATAAAGGGTGTCACATATTACAAAAAGTAAACAGGAGAAAATTTTTTAAATTTCCTTTTTTACATATAAAGGCAGGAGATAATTAATAGATTTTTACATTTTTACTATAAAAGGAGAAAAGGTGCTTAAACACGTATTTCTGGTTTGTCATTGAAGTGAGATGCCAAAGATTACCAGAAAACTATAAAATATCACTTTTTTTCATTTCACAAAGCCAGCTTAAAGGAAATTTATAACTTGTCTTTAACACTAGAATCTCTGAAGCCTACGAAAAAAGTACTAAAGCCGGGGCACCTTAAATTCCTTCACACCTCTTCATCAGTGTCTGCGTTTTGCAAATGTGTCAATTAGCCCAAAGCAGGCTGCTATCCCATCCCCCACCAACTCAGAGGAAGTCAGTCACAAAGTTCTCTCATCTCAAGTCAGTTATTTGGATGTGAGGTGCCTTCAACTATATAGAGTAAATAATATATTGCTATTTGGAATACATACTGTACATTTCATGTGTGAAGTTTATAACGTGCGAAGACTATAGTCCAAATATCAAACGCTTTCACAAAAGGCATAACAAAATGTGTGCTTTTATTCAAGGATACAATCGAAGAAATAGAAATTATTCAATTTACATGTTGCTGTCAATGAGTAAAAACCCAAGCCCAAATATCATTTGATGGCTGGTGCAGAGGTTAAGAACTGCTGCCACATACGCAAAAGGTTGTGAGTTCAAGCCTGGGCTCTCTCCATTTTGAGCAGTGAGCTGCTATTATTATTATAACTAGAATATAACAAAAACATACTTTTGAATTGAGTCTGTAACACCTGATGTAAATTTTTCCTACCTGTAAAAGATATCGCTGAAGGGATATAAGCAAACACACAAATGCTGGTGAATCATGTCTTCCTGGTATCTTGATGTCACTTGCATTATTTGTTATTCAGTTTAATTCTTGCATACACACACTTGTTTTGTTATACCTTTGCGAAAGAGTTTTATTTTACATTCCAGTAACCACTTGAATGAAATCAATGACATCTCTGCCTCTCTCATGCACGCTCAAACATCCATGCATGAAAATGTCTATTTGAAAACGCTATGTCATTTGAACATGTTTTTTTTTCTGTTCTTGTCCCTACCCTGCATTTCGGTGCATGGTATTTGAGGATACAATAACATACAATTTATTTTTGTATAGCCCAAAATCACACAAGAAGTGATGCAATGGTCTTTAACAGGCCCTGCCTTTTGACAGCCCACCGCCGTGACTCTCAAAGACAACAAGGAAAAAATCCAAAATACCTTGTAGGGAAAAAAAATAGAAAGAAACCTTGGGAAAGGCAGTTTAAAGAGAGACCCCTTTTCAGGTAGGTTGGGCATGCAGTGGGTGCCAAAAAAGGGGGTAAACATAAAACAATTACAGCACCAGCTGTGGATATGGCTGCTCTTGTGAAAAGAATGAAGATAAACACCATCATCTCAGATAGGGAGAGGCAAAAGTTTGTTGTTCCACGTGAACGTGACAAAGAATAATAATGAATAAAAAATGCTACCTTTTACAAACAGCAAAAATTTACCATGGGTGTTACAGACTCAAATCAAATGTATGTATAACAGTAGCTCATTACTCAAAAAGGGGAAAGCCAGGGCTCGAACCCACAAACCTTTTGCTTATGAGGCAGCAGCTGTTACCTCTGTTCTAGCCGAGCAGACAAGTCGACTTTTTATCAATTGATATTTGCTCTTGGGTTTTTATTCATCTTCATCGAACGCAACATTTAAATTGAATGGGCTAGCAGGCTGCTTGTGTTGATTGACATGTTTTGGGTGAGGGGTGAAAAATGAATGATGAAGAGGTGCAAAGGAATTTAAGGTGGCCTCACCTTACACCTTTTTTGTAGGTTTCAGGGAGTCTAGTGTTAATTTGTAATATGTCTAGGGTTAGATACATACAAGTTTGCCTAACTTGATGAAAAAAGTTATTTCTTTAAAATCTTCAAGACCATGCCATTAAAAGACAATGCACTAGATAGAAAATAGATAGATAGATAGATAGATACTTTATTAATCCCAAGGGGAAATTCCCATAATATTTATATATCATAGTTGGATACAGGAGCCAGGAGACACATTTAACCCCAAAATGTTGATAATATTTTAATCGAAAGGTGAACAATATCCCAATAATATACATGTTAGGTGAATTAACTGCTAGTAAATATAAAGTAACAGAGACCATAACTTTCATTCCAGTTTTCCTGGTAAGGTTTGTAGTGGTAACACACTTTCATAAATTGACCAGATTATCTTATCATCTTCGGTTCCACCTACAGAATTCCCAGATACTTCTTGACCAGTCCAGACATATAAACCACCTAGCATGTACAGTTTCTTTTCTACAGTTTACTGATTCCCACAAAAGATGTACTAGGGCATTCTAACTAAATGCCCAAACCACTTCAACTGACTCCTCCTGTATTACCAAGTAAAATTTTAGGGAGTTTAACAACCCTATGCACGAACCTAACAAATGAGGATAGTTTACCAGTCACTCTATAGCCTCTAGGTTTCATGTGAAGACTAAAGTCATGATTGACCAAAATGGTCAAGCACCACTAACCTCAAGCAAGGGCCAGAACCAAAAGTTACAAGACTTCTCTACTTGGGATAAGTGCTTACCTGTCATTTGCTGTTAACAAACTACTGATTTCAAAGAAAGGACCATTATCTCAGATTGTGCTACTGTAATTCTAACCTCAGCTGCAAATTGTTCCATCACAAACCAGACACCACAGAATAAGGCCAGCAGGACATGTCATCCTTAAACAGACAATAAATATACAAACCTTAGCATCCCATGCAGAATGTTTCAAATCTAGGCTGCTCCTTCCCTCCTCTAAACGGAATGAACTTGATTTAATTTCAAGTTTTCAAATACAACTTTCACTTTGAAAGAAAAAAATAAAATAAAATAAATCAAGGGACTGAATTCCGAAAAACAGCCCGGCTACACTAGGATTTTGCCTGTACCGCTTGTGCATATGCACAAAAATGTTGCATACTCCTGTTTCCACGTGCTGATGTATAAAAAAAAAAGAAGACATCGCAAATGGAAGAATTAGATGAGATTGTGTATTTAGAGATCATAATGATTTCTTGTCCCCTGATGATGACTGGCTTCTAAGTCAATTTAGATTTCTAAGAACTATCTTCTTAAAGCTGTGTGCTGAACTAGGGCTGGCTTTACAAAGGCAGACTTTGAGTAATAATAAACATGAGTGTGGTGTAAGAGTGACGGAACTGGCGAAGACTTACGGCCGTTCGACATCGACAATCTGCACTATTCTGAAGAGAAGGAAGAAGTTAAGAAACTTGATGTGGCCAAAGGAGTTACCATGACTTCCAAGCACCGTCCAAAACTCCTAGATGTTGAGAAGCTGTTGTTTGTGTGGATTAACGAGAAGCAGTTAAAAGGCGATTCGGTGTCGGAAGCTATCACTTGCGCTAAGGCTAAGAAGCTGTACTTGGACCTTCTCCGAAAAACACCAGGTACGTCAGCTGAAGATGAGGACGCATTTATGGCAAGCCATGGATGGTTTGAAAAATTTAAAAAGAGAACTGGCATTCACAGTGTTATGCGACATGGGGAGGCTGCCAGCTCTGATACAGCTGCTGCTGATAAATTTGGGCCAGAGTTCCAACAATTTATTACTAGTGAGGGGTTTATTCCCCAGCAAGTGTTTAATTGTGATGAAACAGGTCTTTTTTGGAAGAAAATTCCTAAGAGGACCTACATCACGCAAGAGGAGAAATCTTTTCCTGGCCACAAGCCAATGAAAGATAGGCTTACCTCTTGTTCTGCGCCAACTTACGTGGAGACTGTAAAATAAAGCCGTTGCTCGTCTACCACTCAGAAAATCCACGAGTTTTCAAGAGGGGAAAGGTGCAGAAAAAACAACTGAATGTGATGTGGCGGGCCAACAGCAAAGCCTGGGTAACACGACAATTTTTCATCGAGTGGGTTAACGAAGTTTTTGGCCCCTCAGTGAAGAAATATCTTCACGAAAATAAGTTGCCACTCAAGGCTTTGCTGGTCCTTGATAATGCTCCTGCACATCCTCCAGGGCTTGAAGATGATTTGCTGGAGGAATTTCAGTTCATCAAAGTCAAGTTTCTTCCTCCCAACACCACTCCACTTCTCCAGGCCATGGACCAGCAAGTTATTTCCAACTTTAAGAAGCTGTACATGAAGGCCTTGTTTCAAAGGTGTTTTTAAGTGACCGAAAATGCAAGCCTGACTCTCAGAGAATTTTGGAAGGATCACTTCAACATCTTAAATTGTTTAAACCTTATTGATAAGGCCTGGGAAGAAGTCTCTGTGAGGACCCTGAATTCGGCATGGAAAAAACTGTGGCCTCAGAGAGTTACTGACTTTGGTTTCGATCCTCAACCTGTGGACAAAACAGTGCAGCTAGTCGAAGAAATTGTATCTCTGGGGAAAACTATGGGTCTGGATGTGGATGGTGCTGATCTGGATGAGTTAGAGGAGGAGCATAGTGAAGAACTTACAACGGACAAACTTCAGGAACTTCACAAGGAGCAGCAGCAAGAGGTGGTAGAAGAGCTTTCGTTAGGGGAGGAGGGAGCAGGGGATGAAACCCTCTCTTCCAGTAAGATTAAAGAAGTGTTGGCAAAGTGGGAAGATGTAAAAACTTTCTTTGAAGAAAATCACCCTAATAAAGCAGTGTGTGGGCGCACCATGAACTTGTGTAATGACAATGTAGTGTCGCATTTTAGGGGCATCTTAAAAAAGACAGAAGCAAGTGTCATTAGATAAGATTTTGGTAAAGCAACCTGCAACTAAAAGAAAGTTAAGTGATTCTGACCCAGAACCTGCTTCCAGTGGGGTAAAATTCCCAAGAAGAGAGAGCCCTCCTTCCCCACAGTAACCCATTTCCCTCCTCCCCACCTCCCTATCGTCTCCCTCAAGCCAGCCAGGACTCTTCATAAAGGTAAATTACAGTTATATTATTTACCAGTGTTATTTATTAAAGGTAAACTACAGTATATATTATTTATCAGTGTTATTTGTTAGGAAAATTGATTTTTATGTTTATGATATTTTTGGGGGTGCAGAACGGATTAACTGGATTTCCATTATTTTCAATGGAGACGTTTGTTCTAGATACAAGAAATTCGCTATACAAGCTCAGTGCTGGAACGAATTAAACTCGCATCTCAAATTTTCACTGTACTTGTGAAAGTTACCTTTTTTTTACTTTTATTCTCTCAGTCATGGGGTACTCTTGATTACAAGTCAGCAATTCTTACTGCTGTGCCATGGAAACTGATGCATCAGCTTTGAACCTTTTGTGAAAATGTTTAATCTTTGCACTTCAGGCTTTACACATTATATAGTTTATGTCTACATTTTGTCATTTATTACTAAAATATGAAAAAGTTTCTGTTTTAACAATGTGTTTACACAGATTGTAGAAACAAAACACACATGAAATGCAGGTGTTCCAAATAACGATCTATTATTCCCAATCTAAAACTCCAGCACTTCACTCCCAGATAACGAAGGCTGGAACAGGGAGAACTTTGTAGCCGTTCTGCGGTGGTCGGGGGATAACTTCTGTCTTGTTCTCATTAAAATTTAGAAAATTTGATGCCATCCAACTCCTTATGTCAATAAGGCAATCAAGCAAGGGCTGGACAGAATATGGACCAGGGCACTTCAGTGGGAAATAAACCTGACAGTTGTCTGCATACAGATGAAAAGAAATACAGTGTTTCCGGAAAATAGCACCGAGTGGCAGCAAGTACAATGAAAATAGCAGAGGTGAGGGTGAGGGCAACAGAGGTGTAAGTAAAATTATCAATGCTGACACAAAAACTTCTGAGAGATAGGAACTAAACCATTGGAGAGCTGAACCTGTGATGCCCACCCACTGCTCTAGCCTGGAGATGAGGATCTCATGATCTACAGTGTCAAAGGCAGCTGTTAAATCCAGAAGCATAAGTAGTACACAGTCACCAGTCCACTGTTAAAAGAATATCATTAAAAACCCTTAACTGAGAGGACTCAGTGCTGTGTTTTTTTAAACCAGGACTAAAACACTTCCAGAATTGCGTGTGTGTACAGGAAGAACTTCAGTTGTGTGTGTATATGACTTTTTTCAAGAGTTTGGACAAAATAGGTAGCTTGGAAATAGGCCTAAAGTTAGACATAACAGAGTGGTCTAGACCCGTTTTTTTAGCAGAGGTTGCACAACAGTATGTTTGAAATTTTTAGGCACCACCCTAGATGTTAAACTACTATTAGTAATAGTAAGAATAGAAGGAGCCAAGGTAGAAAAGACCTCCTTAAGAAGTCGAGGAGGGAAAACATCAAGGGTGGTGCCAAATTGCTTCATACTGGAAAATAGCTGCTTTAAAAAGGGGGGAGTGATAGGCTCAAAGTGGTCGAACACAGCCAAACAGGTTATTATAATGGATAGATAATGAGAAGGTGGTGAAATATGGGCTTACAACCTTCTTCAAAAAAAAAAAAAAAAAAAAGTGAAGAAATTTGTTGCAAGTCTCCCTAGAAGGTTCCGGAAAGACAGGTTCATGAACATTAAGAACAGAATTCAATGTGTTAAAAAGTACATGGGGGCTGTGAGAGCTAGAGCTAAAAAGTTCAGATAAAATTTTCTGATAACAACCATCTCTCTCTCAAAATTTCAAAAGAAACCTGGAACATTTCTTTTTTCCACCTCCTGCCTATAGGCACTGGTATTATCATTTAACCATGGCTCTGAGCAGGGTTTTAGTTGCATCTTTTTAATGATGCCACAGAGTCCAGAGCAGTTTGGCAAGCAGAATTAAATTGAAGCGTTAGCTCCTCGGTATTGGAAGGCACCGAGGGCTGTGACGTCACTTCATAATTAAAAACAGCAGAAAACTGAGCAGCAGTGGAAGGTTTAAGAGCACGGCAGCGCCAAACAGGTGCGTATGGTTTAGCAAATTGACAGAGAGGAACAAAATCAAATAAAACAGGCATATGGTCTGAAAACACTACATCACCAATTTCCAGATTAAGATCAGATACACCGCAAGAAAAGACAAGATCCAATGTATACCCGCATTCCTGAGTGGGAGCATTTACAGACTGAATCAGACTAAGAGTCCATTAAATCTAAAAAGTCCTTCACCAAAGGCGTCTCAGTACAACAAACATGAATATTAAAATCCCCAACAATTAAAACTTGGTCATAAATTCAGCTAAGAAATCAGAAAAGTCACTTATAAAACCCTTATTATACTTTGGTGGACGATAAACCACCGCACAAAGCAGCACAGGAGGAAGACCCAACTCAAAAAGACTTGGTTCAAAAGCTGGAGAAAGAAACAGCTAGAAACTGTTGTTTACAATTGAAGTTGGATTTGAAGACAGTCACTAAACCTCCATCACGACCTGAGAACTGCGGGGAATTAAAATATGAACAGCCACACAGCAACAATTCAGATAAGCTGCTGGACTCACTGGGGGACAACCAGGTTTCAGTCATACAGAGGAAATCCAATCCATGAGAGGTGAAGAAATCCTTTACGATTAAAGTTTTGTTCATTACAGATCTAGCATTCACTAGACCCATCCTGATGGGAACCGTGTCCGAAGCTGCAATAGTGAGCAGATGGCACACCAGAGGCCGCAAATTCTGGAGATTCGTTTCTCGCCAGCGCAGGTGAAGTGGGCAGGTGCGCGGAGGTGGTATCGCCTGATCTGAGCCAAAAACAGGTACCAGCCAAGAGTCCACAGGATCCTGGGAGCGCCATGACGCAAAAAGGTGAGGAGCCGATCTATGTTGATCCAGAAAAACTTTGGGAGATTGAGCCAAAAAGAACTTTAACTTCACCAACCACCCGCTGCAGTTACCTCGGTGTCTGTGACGCTTCCTCCAGTGAAGTGAACCTGGAGCAAGGTAGAGGAATGCTGGTATTCCAGATAGGAGCTGAGGAGGAGGAAAATCTCGTCCTCTGTTGTCTAACTGTACAAGTTTTACAGCGGACAAATGAAGCTCCAGAAGTGTTTGCCGATCATACACCAGTAATGAGTTGGCATTTTGCATGACACAAAAATAACAAAAACATAAGCAAAATAGAGAGCGGTAGACAACATGCCACACACACTGGTGCCAACCCATAGGCTTTTTCAAAGTAGGGTTGGGAATAAACTTGAAAATAGTGTTGTGTGCGATTGCTGGCTTCTCAGGAAGATAAAATATTTAATATTGGTCCTTTGGTCATAATTTTAAGTTATCTGTATGATGTAACCATATAACATGATTACTTAGGTGACAGTGGATACCCGCTGAAGACGTGGCTTCTCATCCCAGTTGCCAATCCACTGACTGTTAAACAGCTACATGATAATGACCTCAACTCTCAGGCTCGGGTTGTGGTAAAGTGCTGGTTATAAGTGTCTTGCCAATAACTGTAAAAGCTTGCTGCTCAAACTGCAGAATTCCACTACCTCCTCCAGGTGTGTTGACACTCAAGACAGTGGGCAGTAACTTGCCTTCTCATGTCGACTTTGATATCAGATTTTTTTTTTTGGGTACTGTGCAAATCTCTGAACTTGAACTTTTGACTGCCTCCTCCACGTTGTGCCACTCCATCATTTCCTTTTGTTGCTTCTATCACTGCTTAAGCCACTAAATAGCTTATATTTCCTCGCCTCCACTTCAATGAGCAGACCTCTATTTCATATTTGCTAAAATTCTGTTTTTGCCATTGTCTTTTAACAAAACACTGAACAGAAAGGGCTATTTATACTGATTTGCATATTTTAAATATGCAAAATTCTGTGAGGAGTCGAGGTGGGGCTGTACGCTCATGCACATACTTTAAAATTGGCATTGACTGGGATTTAAAAAGGGGAAGTGCGTAGAACTAGAGTTTTATGCATCTGATTTTTTTTGTGCATTTGCACAATTCTAGTTTTCTTTGTACGACATGTTTTAGTGTGAATTCTATGCAAGTTCATATACATAAGGCCCTGGTTTTGTATTTAGTAATTAGTATAATCTATATTTTGCATTTTAACTGAGAATTTTTCACAGCACTCTGCGTCTGCACTAATACCAAAATTTAGCTGTAATAGTAATGAAGGAGTTGTGCGGAATATATAATACAAAGCAGTCATGCTATTCAAGGTATGAGCAGAAAACCAACATATAAGCTTGTTCATTTGGTGCTACAAAGATTAAGTTTAGTTTGGATCTACTTTGCTCTAGTCAGGAGCATCAATAGAAGCACATACCGTCTGAAATATGAATCAGGGATTTATTATATACTTCTGTTTTACATGTCGTTTAGATATTTATTGTACCTAAAGTGTATTGCAAGGAAGGACAATCTTTTGTCTCATTGATAGTTTAGGTGTCACATAGTTGAGGCATTGCTCACCTGCAGCATTTACCAATGTGTTCTAAAACCTGTAGCCTCTCTGTTGTGATTGACATTGCCACATTGCTGTATATGAAACTTTTTCATGTCTATAAACTGTACATTTCATTTGATATTCATTTTTTATACCTTTAAACTTAAGCGGAAAATGCAGTTTAATTGTGGATTTAAGGAATGGCTCGAAGATTTATCACCAGGGTTAAGCTGGCTCTTTACATAACTTTAACTAGATATGTGAATGTTTTCATCATTACCTACTTTGCTTTTGTGTTTGCTTGTTTGTGCAACTGTGCCCTTGCCAATACTTCTCTACAAGTGAATATGTACAGTCCCTCTGTTTGCTGGAACACAAACATGGTAAATTTTAAAGAATCTATACAAACATGTTTTGAGGGGGTACCATTAACAACTATTTTCACAAAAATTATACAGTTTCACACACAAGAAAATGTGTTGATCACTCTTCATCTCTAAAACCTTAAAATTTTATATTATTCAACCATAAAGAGGGTAAAAATCATGTCAGTTTGTAGAAAATTCAAAAATAAGTATAATCCATTCTTCAGCTTGAGTGGAATAGACAGCCCTAGCTCACTGCAAAAAATTAAATCTAAGCAAGTGAAAAGTATTTATATATGACATTAAATCTTATTTTCTTTATTGTGAGAATTACTGACTCATCAAAAAATTTGTAAATTAAAGAAATCTTGTCAAGTAAATTATGCTTATCCCATTGGCAGATATTTTTGCTAAATAAAACAAAACAACTCCTTTTGTATATGCATTTTTGCAATATTTATAGTATAACAATGTATTTGACTGCAATAAAACAAAGCTTTAAAACTTCAGGTATCAACGTCAAACCATCTCTTTATTGTAACATTGTGAAAATCAAAATGAACAAAAATGGATCACCTACCCATGTCCAGGGTAGTTTAAAAATCTTTACAAGAGTACTGTCAGCTACAGTACACCATCTGTGGAAAATGCATGTTGTTAATGAAGCACCAATAAAATGCACTGCTTGAACAAATGTTTGCAGTCCTGCAGATATTCCAATACCAACACTATATGTAAATGCTTGCCACATCTTAAGTTGCTATCAACTTTTACTGCAGGTCCCGCTTACCTGTCTTTGACACAGAGGAGGCTCTTTTGACCATTTCAGAATGCTAGTCTCCAGGAGTAGTACATTAAGAGAAGACGATCTATGGAATTTAACTACATAGGTTCTTAGCATGATAGCAAATCTTTTGTAAATTTAAAGCTCCAGTGGACTTTAACTCTTTTAGGGCTAGTTTTTTTGTTGGTTTCTTTTCTCCCAAGGTTAAATATTTTACCAAAAAACTTACTTTTTTTTTTAAAGAACACAAAGCAATGGTTTAACATATCAAATCAACAAAAAATATATATTTTTGATAAATGTTACTGTCTTGCATGTTGTATGAGCTTGCATACTATATGATTTCACATACATATCACATACATGTTACACAGCAAAGTCCTGCAAATTATGATATCGCTCAAAGCAGCCAATTGCATGCATTGCCACATTGCACTGCTTACAATATGTGTTGCACTGGTGCCTCCTTTTCAATTGTCTGTTGCTGCAAACAACACAGTCAGGTTTGTATTTTTTGTCCTCATATGTTGCAGGAAAGTGGTGCTCAATCAGCCTGTCTGGCGTTGCTCTTTATGATGGCCTTCCTCGCTTTGCCAAAGGCACTGCAACCTACTTTGCCAGTAAGCTGTCAATCACCTTCTTGCGGAAATCTGCTGCAGTCATAGTGCTGTCACCATTTGCCTGCTTTAATAATATATAGCCATTTGATTGTAAGTGCAATCTTACGCATGTGATGGTACACAGTGTGGTACCACTTGGTGGACTTATGGCCGTAAGTGCATGACCCCAGCATCTGATCCAGTTATCAACTTCAGCCATTTTACAGTTATTCTCCTCAAGTGCAACTGGCTTGTTCAGCTTCGTACCTTCTGGGTTTCCCTTTTGACAAATAACTTTCTCACATATATTGTTAGTGTGTACCGTAGAGAGACAAGTCACCCGTTTGACATCGTGCCATGCCACTGCCACCAAGTTTTCTGCCCTCATGAAAACTGGATTGTCACCTTTTTCATTTTCAGCCTGTCTGGATTCAACTGTGAAGGCATGTGTCTCCTGATCACCCTCACTGTGCCACAAGCTCCAATTCCCCTGCTCTGTAGCTCCATGAACAATTCTGGGAATGTGTAAAAATTGTCCATGTACACAACATGACCCAAATGTTCATAGCATTGAAGCAGCTCCAGCACAACCTGACTTGTCAAGGAACAGTTCTCTCTTTGAAAGGAATGCTTTCCTGTATATATAATTACTTTCAGGCAGAAACCAGTGTTTGCTTCTGCCAGTACAAAATCTTTTATGCCATACTTTATGGGCTTGTCTGACATATATTGGCGGAAAAAAAAAGAGTTCGCATATTTTCACATCAAAGAATTATAGGCCTTTACAGAAGAGGTTAAATAGATGATAGGGACTACTCATCAATTTTATCCCCTTTACCCAAATCAGGGACACACGCTGTCACACACATGCGCATGGGAGGCAGCTATAGGGTTCAAAGGAGGGCAATTTCGGCCAGGACAGGGTGTGGGGGTGGCAGACTGCAATAATCCTCTCTCTATTACCACTGCACACTAAACACGAGAAACCCTGCCTGGGTCCGATAACGTCACTTCCGGATCCTGTTCCGATGACATCACTTTCCCTTATCTGCCTTAAAACCCCGCCAACTATCTTTAGCTGATCAGTTCTGTTTTGGACTTAGACCTGTACACAACTGTGCATCTTATTTTGCTTTGTTGCAGCCAGGCTCAAGTATACGGGTGGCTGCCCAAAACCTTTTTTTGTGTGTCAAGGCTGATTATTTCACAGCACATACATTAATTTTTATTCCACATACCCACACAGACTCAAACTACACTATGTTTTTCTCTCCTCCATTGTCAATTGACTATATCTCTATTGGCATACTTAACAGAAGAGACAGCTCAACTAGCCGCTTGCATCCACTGGGTTTTTTGCAACACACTATACACATAATTATTTCTAGTTATGCAGTAAGGATATCTCATTAACCAATACTACATTAGTAAGTAAGTTCTGAAAATGTAATAGTACTAGCTTTTTTACAGTATTAGTAGTACCAAGAAAGTCAGTACTACATTCATGTGTGCCTACAAGTAGGCTAATTACCGTAGATACTCGCGTATTAGTTGATATCGCAGATAAGTCGAGTGCATTTTTAAGCCGAAATTTACGAAATTTGTTATGACCGGTGTATAAGTCGAGGGTAAAACTTGGGTTTTTTTCATGGCCCGTTGTCTTAATAAGTACGGTCTTCTCACCAATACCTGCTATAGTTCGATTCCCCGGCATATCAAATGTCATTGGCATTTCATTCATGTTACCAATGTTACTGGGATCAAAGTCATGCCTTTGTCTTTGCTTGATAATAAATTTATGAAAGGAACTGACCTTTTCTTGATCTTCTATATCAGCGATTTTTGTTCGCTGACAAAGGCATAGCCCATATCTGTTCAAACCGCATACACCAGCCAGCCGATGTTTGAAATTCCAACAAAGGCTTATGTGGTGTTATGGGTCCACAGCTCTCTTAGCAAAGGCCGTTTTAGTTTTTAAATAAATAATCACCGTGCTCACGACTTAGCGAGCCGCAGGGCGATCTGCGATGTGTGCACAGGTGAGGGACTGCCCACATCCGTGATTATTCCTGTGGCTAATGTGCTACAGCTGCTATGTCCTCTCTGCATATACAGAGAAGCGCAAGTCAGTTAGAGAGGAAGGAAAAACGGAGTAAAAAAACACAAGGAAGAGAAAGAAAAATGGAGGTGGCTGGAGAAAGCAGGAGAGCGAGAGAGACAGAGAGAGAGAGAAAGACAGTGGGAATGGGCGAGCAAGAGAACGAGCGCTCGCGAGCAGCTGTGTGGAAGCCTGGGTGTTAGGCCGGGTTTTTAAAGGATTTTTTTTCTATTTTATTGATTTTTAAACCTCCACGTTTGCTTTATGGATTATTTATTTAATGAAGAGTTCTTCTGAATCACTGCACTGTTTACTTTGAACACTGATTTTGATTGACTGTTTTAAATAAAAGCACTGTGCCATTACCCAAATTCTATGGAAAATTGTGTTGCCCCGTGGATAAGTCGACCCTGTTTTTTTTTTTTTTTGAATGAACTTTAAGGCATAAGTTTTTCGACTTATATGCAAGTATCTACAGTACTTTAGAAAGCACAATAATAAATTAGAAATTAAAACTTCACTCAATAGCAGTATGAGAGAGGTAAGAAAGCGATTGTGATCACATGTGACTAAGTTATCCCACTGTAACCGCTGTTCACTGCACATGCTGTACTCTGGCACTGAATCTGGTAAACCTCCTAAGCTTCTCATTGTGACTCATGATGTGCTGCTTCATATGAACTGCCTCAAAGGGGTAATAAAACCACACTGAACTCCTTTATCTGTTAATGCTAATTGTTAACAGACTGAAATGTTAAAACAGAAAACACATGAGTGCTCAAACTCAGAGTTAACACAATAAATACTAGGAGAGCCTCATACTGATGATATAATATAACACAAACAAAGAACTTCTGAAGCTGTTAAAGATTTGGCACCCATGCAAGCAATAGTACCAACAAACACAATAAAGAAATATATTAAAAATGATAGAAACTCTACACAATGTGCTAAGAATGATGATAAAAAGGGATATAAAACAAACAATGACTAAAAGTACTTATTATACAGTACCAAATGTGCAGTCATGTTTGAATACATACATCAGTCTGTTTTATGTCCGGATAAATTTACAACCAATCCATTGAAACCGAATATGGTCATAAGTTGCCAACTACCTGTAGTTACTTTTAATAGTGTAATACACAGTCCCAATATATGAAAAGAGGCTTCACATTCATTCACTGATTAAATAACATTCAGAGTTCAGAGGGAACTCGCATGCATCCACAGTTAGACATATAGGACTGAGGTATATGGGAGGACAGCCAAGCAAAGAAGAAATGAAACAAGTAAAAAGAGGCAAGATTTAAATAAAGTGGTTATTTAGCTCATCTACACTGACGATTACAAGGGTGGCTCCAAAATAAAGTTTAGTGTTTCAATGGTTTGAAGGACAAGACACATCTCCCTTTTATTTAGCACATACTGTCTTAACAGACACGCTTAAAACACTGAAACACACAATTAGCAGGATAAGAAAAACAGAGTACTATACTTTATTGCTAAATGTGAACCTGCAAAGACTGAATTTGTGCCATTCACTTGGCTTTCACATGTCACATATTTGAATGGTGCATTGTAAGAACATAATGCTGTTTCAATTATAAATGTATTGAGTACAGTTAAGGATAGCCTAAGTAATTTTCTAATTCTGAATGTGTACACAGGAATTATCAAAAAAAACAAAAACAAAAAAACAAAGGCTATTTTACTGCACGTCTGGAATAACGGGGTACTGCAAAAGCAGTAAGTTTGATTTGACACAGGAAGCTTTAAAGTTGAAGCATATTTGGGGGTGGGGGGGGAGGAAGAGAACTGGAAAATTAAAGCACCTGTTTTTACTAATATTACTATTCAGCAATATTTTTTAACTAGCTGATGATGCAAATATACAGTATATGGAAATATCCTTAATTATCTTAGAATTCACCAATTCAACAATACATATACAATAAGGTTCAGATTTTTATATTTAATATGGGTTTTTAAACATTTTCCCCCCATGTACTGCACAGACAATGTAAGAATAA
Organism: Polypterus senegalus; assembly: GCF_016835505.1. NCBI lineage: Eukaryota > Metazoa > Chordata > Cladistia > Polypteriformes > Polypteridae > Polypterus > Polypterus senegalus. The sequence goes on from NC_053168.1 coordinate 96,722,676, forward strand.
ATTTAGAATTTGCACATGCCGACATAAATCAGATAGCTCATGATTATATCATTCACTATAAAGCCTACACTCAAATCCTCTCCAAGAACATACTGTAAATCCTCAATCTGTTGATACACTGGCAGAATCACTATTTCTGCCACACAATAAAATTCCAGTACTTGCATTGAATTTTATATTTGTGAATGCCAATACTTGTTTACTTAAATGATAGCTGGGTAACTACTTGATGGATAAAACAGCATTTTAAAAGCTGTTACTGTTAGTTTTTATATATATTTTACATTGTATTGCAGAAAACGGAATACCGTAAATACCCGCATATAGGACGATACCATGTATAGGATGCAGTGGATTTTTGACCCTAAAAACCATGGAAAAACTTATGTAACTGTTTATAGGACGGATCGTGAGATGGCGAAAACGACGTATTGGTGACATGAAAATTCAAAATAAAACAATTTCCAAACGTTACAATAAGGCATACAGGTGGATGTATTGTAAAATAAGCTTTCAAACGCCATGTCATTCTCCAAAATCGATCCAGTATTCTTGCGCTCGCTCGCTGCACAGGAAATGCACAGGGAGAGACTGAACATGTACAAACCGAAAGGGAAACTGGCTTGTTCGTATACCGAGTGTTTGGTCGTGAACCAAGGCAAAAGTTTGGCGAACGCTTTGGTTGTAAACCAATTTGTATTTGTACCGAGACGTTTGTGAACCGAGGTTCCACTGTAACCATGTATAAGACGCACCTGGGTTTTTAGGCCTACTTCTTAAGAAAAAAAATGCGTTCTATTTACGGTAATATTTATATTTCAGCAACAGAGGTACATTAACGAAAAGGCACTGAATGGAATTTCTGTTTTTGCCATGTTATTGAGTATTGCAAAATTTCACTAGTAATGATATCGAATACAATAATTCTGGTATTGTGACATCACTACTAAGCAGTGATACTGACATGGTGCTGTGCATCCTAAATACAGAAATTTTGATGAGATGCTGGTTAAGTAGGTATCAGAATTATAAAGGGCTCAATATAATGGAACAGGTTATCAAAGTGAAAGGAAAAATGTAAAAATATTGGAAATGAACCTATTCAACATGTTGATCACCCACTCGAGATTATACTCTGCCCCAATTCACCACTTTTGGTCAATAGGTCTGATGCTACACCACCTCCTTTCTATTAAAGCCAGTAATAGGAGTCAAAACTATTCACCCATCAGCAGAGTCTCACTTCCTCTGCACTGAAACTGTAAGGTGTGCGACACTGAGCAAACACTATCATCTACTTTCTAGAAGAACATCAACATGCTGATTGAACAAGTCTGCATGTACAAATATGTTTTGGTTGCTGAAAGCAGCAAGTATAAACAAGCCAAAGTAGGAACACTGTAGCAGCTCTGGGTGTAAGAAAAGAAGTCAATGGGCATTAGCAGCTGGGAGACAGTGTGTCTAACAAACACACCCTACACCAATCCATGAGCAGTTCATAGGGCTGTTTTTCTTATATCCAGTTTCTTCAGGTGTTCTCACACTGTGAAATCAGTCTTGTATGAAAGGTGAATGGGGTTTCCTTAATGAAACTCTGCGCAGGTACACTGCCGACACTCTAAAGCTGATGTCACATTGCATGACTTTTTGTCGTGGGGCATGTCAGATTTGTCAATCACAGCCGCTTATCACTATGTCAATTTACAAGACTAAAAACCAGAGCCAATGTCACATTTACTGATCAAGCGCCTTTTTCCGATAGTGCTGCTGACGGAGCCAGCGTTATGTGAAAGGTTATCAGATACAGTGAGTTTAGCAACAGTCTTGGTTCTTTATTTCTCCCATTTTGTCATGGTGTGCAAACACAAGACATCTGACAGATGAGCATCTCTTCTCGTGAGGTCCACAAGCCTTGTGCTGCCAAATTGAGCTGCCGCAGGATTAACAGCTATGACTAGTTGAGACATAGTCTCTGCCTTTTTTCCTACTCTGTTTTAGTACATAAAACAGGAGACAAGAGAAAAACAATTTCTTTTGTTTGCAAGGTTCAAAATATAAGCTTTCCTTATTCCGTTGTTGCTACGCATTGAACACCTGATAAGCATTAATTGGTTGTCAGCTCTTAGGCACACAAGGCACATCCCTCTGATCAGAAACAGAAACTGTTTCATTTTAGCTTAGCCAGTTGCAGACTAGCTGGTCTCAGTTATTGAGTAGGTCACATTAGGCAATCAGCTTCATAGAAGTGCACTGTCAACTACATCTACAACTGAAAATCACTGGAAAAGACATGTAATGTGACACGGGCTTAAGCTGAAACTGGAATAGAACTGGTCAGAAAACTCACACGCTGTAGAGAAACACTGGGCAGCCAACAGCCTCCGGACATAGTATTTAAATCCATGACACCCGAGTGTAGCATTGAATCCTTCAGCTAATGTGTCACTGCCAATAGTGTCAAAACTATGATCAGAATCTGACTCAAGGCCATCATATTCCGTATCACTGGCATTCTGTAACTTTTCTAGGACTTCCATAAACTTTTTCTTATTGTGCGTCAACCAAACAATCCCCATACAAATGACAAAAGCTTTGTGAATAACAGTACATGCAGACAAGCTTTCACACAAGAAATGTACTTCCTGCCTGTTTTGTCTTGGTAGATCAATATATTGCTCTACTTTCCCCTTTGTATTATTAAGATGTAGCCTCTGTCAGAATGCCTAATCCCACAGACTTACCACTGTTTATAAGGTATTACTGTATATAACTTATTCCCACCTTCCCTTCTATATCTATAATCTCAGGCAATTAGATATAGTAAAAAGACAAGCAGAAGTTAAGTTACAGTTTAAACAATGTATTATTGATAATATTCATAAATAATAACAATATGCAAAGTAAATTTTAATAATGTTGCTTGCCTAGATATATATGGGTGCAAATGGCCTATTTTACTAATGGGAGAACAGACAACATGGAAATTTATGATTTATTTGAAAGAGGTCACCTTTGGGTATGTTAAAATACCACACAGATTTAGATTGACTTGTGGATTTATTGCAACACACACAAACAATTTTAAAATATGGTGTACATAAGTGGTTACAAATTAAAATATGAAGTGTGTTAAAAAATATTTCCTGAAAGTGTATTTAATGTAATTTTGATTTCTCAAAATTGTGTACACAAGTCCAAATCTCTGACAATGTACAGTAAATACTGAAAACAAACAGCATTGATATCATCAAGTCAAGCATCAAACAAACATTCTGAAATAAATTTGAACTAACCAGGAAAAATTAACAAACAATAAGGACCAGATGCCATCACATCTGCATTCAGGATAATGTTCTGGATTAATTTTTTTCTACCTGGCTTCTGTTGAACAACCAAATTGAAAATTAATTTGTCAGTCAAATACAAACAAAATGAATTACAACATCAAAGAATGTACCAAAATACCAGTAAAACTTAACATCATAATTATGTTAACATCCTTCACCTGATTACTATGTCTGCTTTCCAGCATAAGGCCTTGCCTTGAGTCAAAAACCTTTATAGTGAAATGTTAATGGCACTGCACAGAAGTGATTTCAGTTTTAACAGATACTCAATCATGTATTCCAGTAAAGAATCATCAAGCAAACAGACAGTCACCCTAAACTCTACATGGCCCTCTGCATCAATGGACTCAGGGGAAAGCATTTATCACAGTGTCACTCTCTGTACTCCTAACAGTTCTAACAGGTTGGCTGATTTGGAAAAGACACCACTAAGAAATTGTTTTATGAATGTGTGACTGTGGTCCCTTGTTACAATGGCAGGTCCAGACACTTTTTCTGCAGTCATACATAGCACTGCCCTTTCCAAACCCACTGTAGTAGTACAACTTTAAGCTCATACTCTCATATAACTGTAGGTGGATGATCCTGTAAAATAAAGTGGCACAGGGTGAGCAACTGCCATCTCTTTTCTTCATAAATAAATGTTTTTTTTTTCTTCTTTAAACCACTTTTATCACCCACCTTAGCCCTCCTCTGCTGAGAAAATTTCTCTTTTAATATTATGATCATACAAGTTCAGATTTAATATGAAATGACAGGATGACACTTCTCAAAGAAAACTCTGCATTTGTATGGTACCCTTTATATTTCACAGTTTATGGAATGGCTTGGCTCTGTGCGTTTTTTTTCTGTACATGAATTTGTGTAGCTGGACTGAAAAATGTTTTTTCCACAGCAAAGAATACAATTATAGGATGTAGATATTGGCTGTGTTCATAACTCTTATATCCTCAATATCAATGCGTTTTCACTCAAAGGAGGTTCTCAAATTCTTTTTGTTCATTTCCACTTCACGATTTATACACTTTACTATAGACTGCTTCTGACATAGCACATTAGTCATTGGTGGCATTAAGGCTGCTAATGACGAAGGAAGGGGCACTAATATCTGTGAAGGAGGTAATAAAGAACATCTTTTGATTTAAATGAAGGTCATGGATGTTGATAAAAGAGACAACACAGGTGTGGCTGGTGAGAGTTTGAGGCATGGATAACCATAAAGAGCCAACTGGTGTCGGAGCTGCAGACATCAGTACCCGTGAGGAGGGTAAAGCAGGTCTAGTTAGTGACAGAGATGTTGAAGTCTGTGACAGGTATGGCCACTATAGGGCACTCCTACCACCCAAACCTGACAGACAGACATAGAACATAAGCTTAGCACACACACTTTTATTTTCTTTCTTTATTTTTCCACATGGGAAATGCCTGCCCCCATTTCCCACCTGTACAGCACAGATCCAAAGCACCAACACACAGTACACGGCATTTCTCTTCTTCTTTTCTTTCCCTCTCATCTTCTCCTTTATCCACCTCTACTCCTCCTAGCATGCCTCATCCTACACCTCCTCACTTTGGCTCCCTGAGTAGAGGCAGTTGGCTTCCTTCATAAGGCACCCAGAAGTGTTCCAGGTGCTTGATGACCTTCTTCCAGCAGCACTTCGGGTGTTGCAGAAGTACTGCAACCAAGGGCTCAGCAATTCTCCAGGAGCCTCCTGGCCCCAGCAGAGTTGAACTTTTATGCTGCAAACCCGTGGCACTGCTGCAAGCCAGGAGGAGTGACCTGGATAAGATCTCTCCCTCGGTCCTTCCAGTATATAGGCGCCCCTGCCATCTGTCACACAGGATTTGCAGAGGGTCTGCTGATAACGGTTGTTAGCATAGGTGCTGAGGGTATAGTGTAGGACTGGTTGAAGACTGAGGATGTACAATATTTTAAAATAGGATATTTAAATAGGGAGGTAGTGGTGTTGTGGTTGCACTGCTGGAATTCAACAAGGAGAATTAGGTTCAAGTTATAGGTACTCCCCGTGTGGAGTTTGCATGTTCGCCCCATCTTTATTTGCGTTTCTTCCAGTTGGTACAGTTTCCTTCCATGGTTCAAAGACATGCAGGTAATGTGAATTGCAGGTATTTGTGATTGTTTCATTCTTGTGCTCGGTGCTTGCTGAGATTTGCTCCAGCTGCTCTGTGCAAGCAGGCAAAGAAAAGGAAGGGATGGATTTTTAAATTGTATTGTTCTGATCCCTGCGGTGGAACAGTAGAAATAATAAAAAAGCACTGCTTCCTGACAATTCAAGCTGCATACAGTATTATGCAGTGTAATATTGTAATTTAAATGATAAAAAAATGAAGTGCAATTGACCTTAAGATCAGAAAGTATCTAATGTTGCCACACATTTAGTACATAAAACAGGATATTAAACTACCATAAGACTAATCTTAAGATTTTGGAATATTGCCTTCTGTCCACAACCATCAGTGTTTTTCAACTTGTATCACTCACTGACAGAGTAAGTATTTCAACAGATTAATGAACTTGTCCTCTAAATGTATGTACATGTACATTGTACACAAAGAAACACTTGACAATGCTTTAAAGTTGTTGCTTAGGCTGCATCTAAGCTAGTCATACAAGTTGTGATACAGCATGGATTGTTCTGTGTAATTATCTTCATTCAAGAACACTTAAACTGTATTGCTAGAATACAGTCATACATGTACAAGCATAAGGAAACAAATTTTTTGATGCATATAGGTTTGACTGATCATTCCCAAACCTGGTTCTAGGGGCCCACTGTGGCTTCAAGGTTTTCATTCCAACTAACTTCTGTTCATAAATGGACTCTTAGACTAATTAAGTTAGCCATTATTTCCCAGTTTGTGTGTTTTGAGGTCAATTAGAAATTACAAAACTAAGTTTGGTAATTTTATTTAAATGTATGGAGCAGTTACATGGAGCTATTTTTAAACAAGATTTTCATCCTGATTTTCATTCACATTTTCTTGTTATTTAATCCATTATTTACTAATTGGCAGGTCTGACACTGAATTAGTTGAAGCCAGCCTCTCATATTTTCAGCATTGTTTGCCCTAGTGCCTGTTTCGCTTGTTTTTAATTGTCATTATTAGGATACAATTAAGGGAGCAAACTAAACAGGAAAAGTCAAAATAGAAAAAACATTAAAAAAAAAATATTTGAAGTTATAACAAAAAGATACATATTTCTAAATATCTTAGAAATGTATAAAAAAAAAAAAAAAAAAATCATACTGCTGTGCTTTTCTGAATGCAGAAAAAGAGATGAGAAAAAAAGACCAGCTAATTAAATAAGATCACTTATTATCACTGACTGAGAATCTGGCTGGAACTAAAACCTAAACCACAATAGATCCCCAGGACCAAGTCTAAGAACCACTGGATTAGACAATAAGTAAAAAAATAGAAAATAGTTGGATATTACAATATAAATAAATAAACCTTGGTCGAATATACTGTAAATATAGTATAATTAACCATCTAAGGACTAAGCAATATTTTTAGCATTTTGCAGTGTTTTTGAAGTCTGACAGTTTATTGTATGAAATTTGAATTTTACCCCAAGTGTTGTGTATCATTTTTTCAGCAGAAGTTGTACTTTTCAAAAATTACTAGTAGAGTCCTGTATACCTTATAGTTTAGCGAAATAAGTGGCATAAATGGCCAAAAATTTTATCAAACAACTTTCAGATTTTCAGTTCGCCATTAAATAAAATACATATCCATCAGTTTTGGAAAAATACATTTGCAAAGATAGGCCTTCAGTGTGTTTTTCAATATCACTTATACATTCCTTGCATTGCCAAGAAGTTTTCTGCCACATTTCACACATTTCCTTCTCCCAGATGTGGCCTTTGTACTGGGAACAGTGAAGGTGGAAATTGCAACACACGAATGAATGGAGTGTGATGAATCTGCAAAGACACACTACATAGGCCCTCCACAGTTTGTGTGTTTCCTTGGCTTGGTTACCTTTGCTTTAGAGAACTCATTGTATGTACAAATAATGCACAATACTATATTAGAATTATATGATGACTGATGTAATATCTCACAGGTATAGTGTACCGAATTATTGGTTTGAGGCACAAACTGTCTTTTCAGGTCACTGTCTATCATAGCCTTTCACTCTCCTTTGTAGTGTGTCCCCTAAACAACACATGTGTACAGTATTTATAAAAATGCAGAGGCACATGTGTAAGTAAAAGAAAATAAATTTTTTTTGTGTTTACTTATTTACTTAATAGGTACAAACCTACCTGAAAAAGCAAGTATTCATTTAATGCCATATTATCTAGTTCAGACAAACTGTGAGCATCACCATCACTATCAAAATTGCACATCTTGTTCAGTGGCAAATGCTTTTAGCTTTGCTATTTCAATAATGTTGTGCACCTTATCAGTATCTCAGTGTCAATTACAATTTATTTACGTTATAGTAGTTCACATCCTTTTATTGAGAATTTGTTTAATCTGTGGTATTACAAACATGTTTTCTGATCTTTAAAGCACACAAATAGAGGATGTGGCAGACCTATATACATGTTGATTTTACCTAACAACTCTGTGACTGAGAGCACCTCTGACTTACGCATGCATACCTTAGTCTCTAACTGGTCCAAGAAGCCAAGTCATGGTTTGATTTGCTCTCTAAAATGTCATTCCTACAATATTTTTACAGGAAGTAAAAAATACTCAACCTACTTTGACAGGAATGTATGTGACACAGTGTGCACAGACCCACAACTCAAAACTTTCATCCTCAACACAACAGCTTTTTGGTTGATGCATTAGCTGTAGTTTCCTATTTGGCTAGGAAGTAATATGGTAGTTTTGTTGGTTAAATACAGTAAATGTTAAAAAAAATTAGTGTACATGTAATGTAATATGGTAACTGAGCATACAGCCCTGCCCCAAAGATCCAACTTTTCCCAGTTCTACAGGCTGCACCAAAGGATTTGCACCTTCCTGATATCCTCTATTGTTCTAGGATTTGTCTCAATGAATGTCTTCAGATCTTTAGAGAAAATGTAATATTCATCAAAGGGAATCAGAGTAAAGACATAACTCAATTTCCCAACATCTGTACTGTTCACATGAAAAGGTATTTGCCGCCTAAGTTACTCAAACAGCTGACCAAAGTTACAGAATAATTAGACCTAGCTGACTGAACACAGCAAGACCCAACTGCAGCCAGCTCTTTTGAATACAAACCATCTATATATATAATTCACTAAGGCAAGACAACCATGAAAAGCACGCCGGAAGGGGCGTGGATTCACTAAGCCGCCGACAAGTGAGACACCTATGGCGCAAGAAGGAGCCACGCCCACCAACTCCATTGGATACGACGACAACTCGCAGGGCCACGCCCACCAAGTCGGACGCGAGGACACAGAAAAAGTGCCGTCATTTATATTCGTCTGTCGTGGAGGCCACATGCGGTGCAGGGCAGGTTAATGTCATGTTCATGTCATGCACCTCCGAGCTACGTTGACTGTTCATAGAGGCATGTTTCTCGCGGAGGTGAATCGCCATATGCAGCATGTGAGGGGTATCTCATGGGATCTTTAAAACAATCCTTTACAACTGAGGTTAAAACACAATGAAGTAAGCAGTCTTTAAAAACCGAGTTTTTGGTTACAACGCATGACCGCTTGCACCATAGCAAACTGTTTTACACACTATATACAGCAATTCGCATCCGCGACAAACATGCGTCTTCTTAGATGCTCCTGCAGGAGCACGGAAGACGTTTTCCTACCCACCAACACTCCTTTTTCACCGGCCCGCGTCTACCCTCGCTCTCTAGGCATTCACACTGCCTGCCTATGTGCCCGGACGCAAAAACTCACCGACCACCCAGTTAGCCCCTTTCGTCTGTGCTAGGAGTCCACATGCACGCGTCTAAGCCACGTTGACTTTTCATTATTCTTTTGGTTTCGACACCATGAAAACCATGCGAAAGGAACAACGAAGCCCCGCCCAGAAACTCTACCCCTACTCCCACGTGCTCAGGAACGCACCTCAGACCACTGCCCGCCAAATCAAACAGCTCATCAAACACATACTCACTCGCTTTGGTCTGTGCTCCGGTCCAAACCCAGCTGTGAGCCACGTTGACTATTCTTTTGCCCTCCATGGCTGCCGCTTCAAATATATTTCATGGAAACAACAATTCTTTCAATGTTATGGAAATTCCTGCTTCAGGTAACTGTTTGTTTCTGTCAGTCAGTTTTTTTTGGAGAAATGTCATTGACTTAAACTGTTGCTCTCAAACTTCGTGACATGGCTCTTAGCTTTGTTTGCCAACATTGGGATAACCGGTGGCGTGGTGTCCGTTGTTCTTAGTCACAGAGGCATTGTTATACAGTCTGCTCAACAACACGCTGATTACATGAATACGTCCGGACTCTATGGTGCAGCGTGTCAAACGGTTTGCGAGGGGTATCCCATGGGATCCTTAAAACAATCCTTTACAACTGAGGTTAAAACACAATGAAGTGAGTTTTCGGTTACGACGCTCTACCACATGCTCCATGGCAAACTGTTTTACACGCTACATACAGCAAATCGCATCCGCGACAAACATGCGTCTTCTTAGATGCTCCTGCACTTTGTTCACACCCCTCCCACCTCGCTACTACCGTGGTCAGGTGTCTTGGTGGATTATATATAGAAAGGCAGCGAAACCGCACAGAGCAATGAAAAGTCTACAGTTCCATCTTTTCATTCACTTTCTGTTGTATCCTCAAACCCTCCCTTTTTAGACAACTGTGTCTTTCCAGAAGTGTTTAGCATTCAATAAATAATTATGCATGACATTGACCGTGTGTCTCCCGGCGTGGGTAAGCCGTTGAGCCCCATTCGGGCTGCAAACCGTGGAATTCCCACTAAGTGCGACTCATACGCTCCCCAGGGCCGATCCTGGCGACGGGCAAAAACGTGCCCGACGTGGCCAAACTCAAAGGCGGCCGTTGAGGAGAAGTGCTGCAGCCGCGCGCTGCGACGGCGGCTGTCCACCTTTGAATTTTAAAGTCTGAGGGCGGCCGACGACTATAGCAGCGGCAGCGTTTGCAGTGAGCAAAGTTTGACAAAGTTGCGTGTATTGTAGTCGATCGTTGATGCCTATTAGGGACTCCACATACATAGCGATTTGCTTTCGGCGGCGCAAAGCCTTTGATGGTCGCCGGCTCATCGCACGCTCTGTCTGAACGGTTCCATTGCTTACCATGTGTTTACAACACGCTCTCTAAATGTGTGTAGTCCCATAGTCAACGTTCAACTTGCATGTTTCATAGTTGCGTCGCGAAGCGATAGATTTCATGTGAGACGTCACGTTCCTCAACGGGATTGCGAGTCAAGAGAAGCGGCAAAAGACAGCGGGCTGCGGCGATCTCTGAATTGACTGTCACTGTGTGCAGAGCTGCCTGTCGCTTAGAACGATTAAATAAACCGGCTTTCTAATCTAGGCTGGTTTGGTTTGAAATTAATCGTTTGAAATTAAATTTTATTTATACATCCCGACTAACCCTAACACCGTCTTAATCCTGTTTGAAGTAGTACATGTAATAGTAATATCCATCATATCATCATAGAAAATAGGTACGTAGGGCGGCGAAACCACATTCGCACAAAGGCGGCCGTCTACCCAGGATCGGCCCGGCGCTCCCACTGGTTGCGTCGCGACAAACATGCGTCTTCTTAGATGCTCCTGCACTTTGTACACACCCCCCTCCCACCTCGCTACTACCGTGGTCAGGTGTCTTGGTGGATTATATATAGAAAAGCGCCAAAACCGCACAGAGCAATGAAAAGTCCACGTCAGTCACATGTACATCTGGACTGTGTAAAGACGACGACTCAAGTGACAAGTTGGAGCTGGGCACATGACCGGGCAGTACTTACTGTACGAGAAATCAGCAGACTAGCATGACGGACGGAGCTGAATGAACGTCCTTCTCTCCTCCCGTTCCACTCTCCGCGCCGTGAACCCCCATCCCTCCGTCTGGCAGCAGAAGGCGCAAGGACGATCCGCCGGTTTTCAGTCACGGACAATTGTGTGTTGGTTTGTTCCGTGCATTGTTACAATGTTGCTTTTCTTGCCGATTTATTACATTACCGATTTTTCAAATGTTAATTTTCTCCCTGTGCTTAAAATTCATTAAAAAACCGGCCTGATTATGCGGCGTATGGTACGCCGCGGGTTGGCTAGTACCATATATTGATCCTTACAATAATAGTGCAGCAGTCACCAAAATGTTTCTAGACCACTATGCCTCAATCAAAGTAAATTCCAGAAGAGATGAAGGAGAAAAAAAAAACAACAAAAAAAAACTTTTAACTTTTTAACTGTTTCGTGATATTTAAACATTCTAAAGCACTGGGAAATTACAATGAGAGCCATTCCCAAATGGGAAACATTTGGAGCATTGGTGAATCTTCCCAGGAAAGGCTGGCCTACCAAAATTATCCCAAGACCAGAGCAATTAGTTATTCAACAAATCAGTGGAGTGCAGAACAACATCCAAAGAACTGCTATGGTATACAGCCACAGCTAAGACAGTGACAGGGTAAAATGTGAATCATGGGGGAGTAACATGGCAGAAATATTTTCTATCCCAGAATAATAGCAGTGCTCAACTCCCATTTGGATAATACCAAAGCCTTTAGGAACAATATTCTATGAACAGACAAGTTAAAAGTGGAACTCTGGACCACAGAGGTCCCACTATGTCTTTTGATTGAAGGTAAGAACATCACACATACAATAAAACATGAGAATGGCAGAATAGTGTAAAAATGCCTTGCTGAATCAGGGCCTGAAGACTTGCCATTACTGAAAAAACTAAGAATCATGTACTTGAACAGAATATTCTTAAGGAGAATATACAGTCACCTGATCTGATGCTAAAGCATAACTGGGTTATACAGAAGAACAATGACACATACACAAAAGCAAATCTACAACTGAATGGAACATACGATGCAAAATTAAAGTTTTGGAGTGGCCTAGTCAAATTTAATAAAGATGCTGAGGCAGGACCTGAAATTAGAAGTCCACATTCACAAACCTATAAAGGTTTCTAAATTAAAGAAGCTCTGCAAAGAGTGGCTAATTTTTTCAACAGTTCAGTTGCCTTAGCCAAGTATTAAAACTACAAGGGCAATTACTCACATGGGTGACAGGAGTGTTGGATAATTTTGTCCCTTGAATAAAGACTATAATGATTTCAAAACAATTTTTGTCTAAAGGTTATTTATTGTGTAAACTACACTAAAACAGAGGATATAGGAAGGTGGGGAACTATTTCACAACACTGTAACTTATATTCAAATAACTGAGTACTGGAATCCAATTTTTTTGGATATAGGATTCTACCCAGAAAGAGATTACATCAAAAAACTCTTACATCACTGAAGAGCTCAACAAGGAGGAGTCCGAATGGATCTTGTTTAAGACCTTAGTAGTGGAAACAGCTGCAAGGAGATATCACCTTTCATCTTTGCTGTGACAGAGATCCGAAGGATCACAAGAGTTGGCCAATACTGTTTAGCTATGCTTTCTTTACTTTATAAGACCTTATAATTCTGTAGCCCACAGTATTTTGCGGAAAGTGTTACAAGAATATGGTAAAAGCCAGAGATCCTGCTGCATGCACTTTAATCCAAGTATTTGCAAAATTAAGTGTTCATTATATTTATGAACAAGTTATCAATGTACAGCTGAAGTTTAGAAAGCACCCAGTTTAGGGAAAATGATTGCATCTCTGCAGATAAAGATGTTCCCTTAATCTCCAATAATTTTTCAAACAAAAACAGTTCAGGATAGGGTGTAACTAAATGGAGTTGAGAACTGGCACATTCACATCTGAATCATGATCCTCAGCCAGAAAAGAGTGGCCTTTTCGCAGCAAGTAAAAGGTGAATATGGAGGAGTACTTCACTGATGTGAGTTGATGTGATTATTAAATTGACAAAAACTGGCTTAGATGCAGCAGTTGTTTTAGATGTAGATGTTCCAGACAGTTATGATCTTTTCTGTTTTATGTTCAGTGTATATACCCGCTTTCATGTATGATCACAAAATCCGAATAAGGACTGACAAAATAAAATCATGAAGAGAAGCAGCCAAACTATATTTCATGTACAATGTTACACAAGACAGGACTCATTGGGAGATGATCCAAGACATGTCAGAGGAACTCTGTCGCGAAAGGTTTGGGACTATCTGGGAATTTGTATGGAAAACCAGAAAGGACAAATTGGAAGAGGAGCTCCCGTGACACTTATCAGAAAAGCAAAGTGTAGGACAGGACTTATTTCATGGAACCTCAGGGCATTTAAAGTCTTTGACACAAGTCTGTTGGTTTTTGTTCATCACCACACAGAGAAACCTATAACCAAAGAGTTACAGCTGCTGACAGCAAATGCCCATTAGAGACAACACCCAAGACTACCAGTTTTTAATTCCATTAAATCAAACTAAAGACTCACAAACCAGGCAAACTGCCAGATATTTCAGATCTTTGGTCCATGCAATATCTTCTGAATTAAAAACTATTTCAGAAAAACACCCAATTTTTCATGTACATCAACTTTGTTGTCACTTTCAAAGTCAGATGTCTATATCCAAACTATCTTAATCACCTTCTAAAGCATGGTTTATACTTGACACATCCATGCTGGTTGATGAATCAAGGTGAACAGTGTTACTACGGTTTCAATATCATTTACAAGTGAAAGCAGTCATAGTTACAAGCAGCATCAATTAAAAAAAAATAAAAAGACAACTTTTCAAAATATTGGAAGAACTTTAATGGATTAAATACATAGGACATTCGACAAAGTAACAAAGACTGCAAGCAGGGTATAGCATTACTCTTCCACCAATTTAGAACGTGCACGAACTTCTCCAAGACCATGCCTTAATTGAGTATCTGGGAGTGAAGTGGAGTTTTAGAGTGGAAATAATAGGTCGTTATTTGGAACACACGCATTTCATGTCTGTTCCGTTTCTACAGTAATCTATGTAAACACATTGTTAAAACAGAAATGTTTTTTATATTCTAGTAGTAGATGACAAAATGTTGGCATAAACTATATAATGTATGAAGCCTGAAGTCCAAATATTAAAGAAATATTTTCACAAAAGGTACAAATATAACACAACAATTGCGCTTTTATTTAAAAATACTGCTGCAGAAAAAAAGCCGCAAGGGGAAATTCACATAATCCAGCAGCAGTATACTGATACAAAGAAACAATATTAAATTAAATAGTAATAAAAATGAAAAAATGAAAAAAATAAAAATAAAAAAAGCAGACAATAGCTGATGGATGGAATAGCTGAGTAATGTTAGCATTTACTCCCCCATAGAAGAGTCGCATAGTATGGGGGAGGAACGATCTCCTCAGTCTGTCATGGGAGCGGGACAATGACAAAAGTCTTTCAATGAAGCTACATCTCTGCCTGGAGATGACAGTGTTCAGTGGATTATTCATAACTGACAGGAGTTTGCTTAATGCCCGTCGCTCTGCCACAGATGTTAAACTGTCCAACTTTAATCCTACAATAGAGCCTACCTTCTTAACAAGTTTGTTCAGACATGAGGCGTCTCTCATCTTTATGCCAGACAAGGCCTGTTAAAGCCCATTGCAGCACTCCTTGAGTAATTTTGGACTATACAAAAATAAAAATTGTATTGTACACAGATCCTTAAATGTGGTCAATTAAATTTGTATAACACTGTAAAGGACATTCTGCACATCAGAATAACCCTGAATGTCAAAATGATCATACCAGATTTCTCTGTCAAAAATATGGTCTAAATCAGTGGTGCCCATATATATATATACATATATATACACATATACATGTAAAGAGATATATATATATTTATATATATTTATATATATTTATATATTTATATATATATATATATATATTTATATATTTATATATATATATATATATATATATATATATATATATATATATATATATATATATATATATATTTACAATAGCACACGGGCTCGATGTAGTGCACGTCAAGTCGATCTAAAATGCGCGATCACATTCGAAAAAATATATCTTTCCAAGTTCTATTTGGATATAAGTAGGTTCTATTTAGTCGACAGAATTATCTTTGGTAAGAATGGAAGTTGAATTTAGTCTATAAATTTCAATGGGATTACTGTATATAGAGATAAGAGAAACTTGTAAATAACTCATGAAAGAATAAAGTTACGTTAAAACCAAGCACACCATTGTTTTTCTTGTGAAATTCCCAATAAGTTTGATGTGTCACATGACCCTCTTCCTATTGAAAGAACAAAAGTTGAATCCAAAATGGCTGACTTCAAAATGTCCACCATGGTCACCACCCATCTTGAAAAGTTTCCCCCCTCACATATACTAATGTGCCACAAACAGGAAGTTAATATCACCAACCTTTCCCATTTTATTAAGGTGTATCCATATAAATGGCCCACTATGTATATCTATATCTAGCAAAATACGAAGAGAAGAAGAGAAAAGGAAACATTTTAATAATAACGTAACATGATTGACAATGTAATTGTTTCGTCATTGGTGTTGCTGGCATATATATATATATATATATATATATATATATATATATATATATATATATATATATATACACATATACATACATATATATATACATATATCTATACTAATAAAAGACAAAGCCCTCACTCACTGACTCACTGACTCATCACTAATTCTCCAACTTCCCGTGTGGGTGGAAGGCTGAAATTTGGCAGGTTCATTCCTTACAGCTTCCTTACAAAAGTTGGGCAGGTTTTATATCGAAATTCTACGTGTAATGGTCATAACTGGAAGCAGTATTTCTCCATTTACATGTAATGGAGATGAGCTTCAACGCCGTGGGGCGGAGTTTAGTGTGACATCATCACGCCTCCCACGTAATCACGCAGTACATAGAAAACCAGGAAGACCTCAAAAAAGCCCTCAAAAAACATGCATTATATAATTGAGAAGGCAGCGAAACAATAAGAAGCAAGCGAGTGACAAATACAACCATATTCATGAGTTCTGCTA
>NC_053168.1:96744151-96746651 GCF_016835505.1 Polypterus senegalus
ACAGCATGTGTATTAACTTGTGGATTTTTCTGTGAGTATTTGGTAGCAGCGTCACAAAGTCACTTCTGTAAGACTGCGTTAGCTGCGGAGCTCAACTCAGAGTGAAATGAGGTGAATGGGAGGGGAAATGATGACTTGACTCCCCCACCCGCCTTAACTGTCAATCCCCCACAAAGACAGTCTCTCGGACTTTGCATAAGCACAACCCATAAATCTTCTTCAGCTTATCAGAGGTCGGGTCGCGGGGGTAGCAGTTTAAGCAGAGAAGCCCAGACTTACCTCTCCACGGCCACTTCTTCCAGGTCTTCCGGGAGAATCCCAAGGTGTTCCCAGGCCAGCCGGGAGACATAGTCCCTCCAACGTGTCCTGGGTCTTCCCTGGGGCCTTCTCCCGATTGGATGTGCACGGAACACCTCACCAGGGAGGCGTCCAGGAGGCATCCTGATCAGATGCTCGAGCCACCTAATCTGACTCCTCTCAATGCGGAGGAGCAGCGGCTCTACTCTGAGCCCCTCCCGGATGACTGAGCTCCTCACCCTATCTTTAAGGGAAAGCCTAGACACACTGCGGAGGAAACTCATTTCAGCCGCTTGTATTCGCGATTTTGTTCTGTCACTACCCATAGCTCATGACCATAGGTGAGGGTAGGAACGAAGATCGACTGGTAAATTGAGAGCTTTGCCTTATGGCTCAGCTCTTTTTTCACCACGACAAACCAATGCAGAGCCCGCATCACTGCGGATGCCGCACCGATCCGCCTGTCAATCTCACGATCCATCCCTCCCTCACTCATGAACAAGACCCCGAGATACTTAAACTCCTCCACTTGGGGCAGGATCTCGCCCCCAACCCTGAGAGGGCACTCCACCCTTTTCTGGCTAAGGACCATGGTCTCGGATTTGGGCGTGCTGATTCTCATCCCAGCCGCTTCACACTCAGCTGTGAACCGCTCCAGAGAGCGCTGAAGATCACGGCCTGATGAAGCAAACAGGACAATATCATCTGCAAAAAGCAGTGACCCAATCCTGAGTCCACCAAACCGGACCCCTTCAACACCCTGGCTGCGCCTAGAAATTCTGTCCATAAAAGTTATGAACAGAATCGGTGACAAAGGGCAGCCCTGGCGGAGTCCAACTCTCACTGGAAACGGGCTTGACTTACTGCCAGCAATGCGGACCAAGCTCTGACACGGTTGTACAGGGACCGAACAGCCCTTATCAGGGGGTCTGGTACCCCATACTTCCGGAGCATCCCCCACAGGATTCCCCAAGGGACACGGTCGAATGCCTTTTCCAAGTCCACAAAGCACATGTAGACTGGTTGGGAAACTCCCATGCACCCTCCAGGATTCTGCTAAGGGTGTAGAGCTGGTCCAATGTTCCGCGACCAGGATGAAAACCACACAGCTCTGCCCCTCTCTTCACCCGAGTGTCCAAGACATATGGCCGCAAGTCCGACGACACAACCACAAAGTCGATCATCGAACTGAGGCCTAGGGTGTCCTGGTGCCAAGTGCACATATGAACACCCTTATGCTTGAACATGGTGTTTGTTATGGACAATTCGTGATGAGCACAGAAGTCCAATAACAAAACACCGCTCGGGCTCAGATCGGGGGGGCCATTTCTCCCAATCACGCCCTTCCAGGTCTCACTGTCATTGCCCACGTGGGCATTGAAGTCTCCCAGCAAAACGAGGGAATCCTCAGAAGGTATGCCCTCTAGCACCCCCTCCAGAGAGTGCAAAAAAGGTGGATACTCCAAACTGCTGTTCGGCGCATACGCACAAACAACAGTCAGGACCCTTCCCCCCCACCCGAAGGCGGAGGGAGGCCACCCTCTCGTCCACCGGGATAAACCCCAACGCACAGGCTCAAAGTCGGGGGGCAATAAGTATACCAACACCTGCTCGGCACCTCTCACCGGGGGCAACTCCAGAGTGGTAAAGAGTCCAGCCCCTCTCAAGGAGATTGGTTCCAGAGTCCAAGCTGTGCGTCGAGGTGAGTCCGACTATATCTAGCCGGAACCTCTCAACCTCGCTCACTAGCTCAGGCTCCTTCCCCTTCAGAGACGTGACATTCCACATAAGCACAGCCCTTCACCTGCAATTTTAACTTAGTTACAAAGTGATCAAAACTCTCGTTTATATCCTGCGTCCTCTCATTAAACTTGTATCCCGCATTACCCGTGGGCATGACAAACACCAGCAGCAGTGTGTCTATGAATTAAATTTAAACTTTAGGTTTACACCATGCTTTGTTTCCGAAGTAGCAGCACTCATGAATATGGATGTATATGTCACTCGTTCGCTTCTTATTGTTTCGCTGCCTTCTCAATTATGTAATGCATGTTTTCTTCAGCGCTTTTTGGAGCTCTTCCTGGTTTTCTATGTATTGCGTGATTACGTGGGAGGCGTGATGATGTCACACAAAACTCCGCCCCCCCACGGCTTTCGAGCTCAACTCCATTACAGTATATGGAGAAAAATAGCTTCCAGTTAT
>NC_053168.1:96751651-96754151 GCF_016835505.1 Polypterus senegalus
GCCATAGAGAGGATATATGATAGAATAACATTAAAAAAAAAAAAAATTTTTTTTTTTGAATGCAATGCGATCTACCTGCACTTCCTTTGCGATCTACCGGTTGATCGCGATCGACGCATTGGGCACCCCTTGTCTAAATGAAATCTGAAGCAAAATTTGAGAATACAGTATTACTGCTGTATTTCAGTTCATTATTGATAAAAAAATAACTTTGTATACATTGGAAAAAAAAGATTACGCATCAACATGACACAGTACGTTGCCAATTGTTCACAATGTGGTATAAGAGTGCTATGCACTCATGTACAATAAACAAGTAAATGTTGCTATAAAAAGTTGCAGGTAACCTTCCACCCTGTGTATAAAGTTGGGCTACCAGAAAGCGCACCTGGAACTCCAGGTTTGCAAATGTGGTAGACAAGCAAACTACTACAAGCATTTACAATTTGTCCACCCATGCCATTGTCTTGTGGCTACTTATTCAGTACGAAATGTAAAAAATATTGTATACTTGGTCTCCTCATCTGGAACCTGCACGTTAATGTCACTAAACAGGACAGGGATAAAAGCAGCCAATTTTTGTTACTTACTCACAGAGATAGCATTCCTAATCTCTACAAGTACGCTGCAAAACACCTTTTTTTGACTTAGATCTACATACTAGATTTTAACTTTCCAAAATTATCCTCTATGGATGGAAACACAGTGACAACTCTGTTAGAGAAAAGCCCCTCACCTGCTTCAGAAGTCAATGTCCAGTCTGCACAAAGCTTAATTTGGTCAACAATTTTCAAGAAAATTAGTTCTCCATATTATCATAACAACAATCTCAAATAGATTATATCGTCTCCTGCATTATTACTTAATACATTTTACATATCCTCTCTCTCTGATTGTAAATACCCCCCTCCCCCCCCACCAAGAAAATTATGCTAGCAACACATTTAACTTCTCCCATTTAAAACACACACCTTCAACTGCGTAAACTTCAAACAAGTTACACAAACTGTTGCATTTGACTGTAAGTAAACAAAGATATGAGGAAGACAGAGCACTTTATAATACTGGGAAGGTGCAGGTGACTGCCACCTTTATCCAAGGCAACTTAAAACATTTATGATACAATTGGTTACACTTCATTTGTTTTTCCAATTGGAGCACAGGCAGGTCAAGCGACGTGCTCATAGTTACAGTGTCAAGGTTAAATTGACCATACAATAAATACAAAATTTCATGAATTAAATCAACCAGCCTACCTTTTTCAATGGTGTTGCTTGACGCATGTCATATACAATGATACTTCTATCAGAGGCACAGCTTGCAAGAACATGAGTCTACACAAAGAATTGGGAAAAAAGAGCTAAGTTAACATCTGAATTACTTGTTTTTTTCTTTTCACAAATAAGATTTTAGTGGCTACTTTAATTAGACATTTGGTAACTCTTTATGTTAGATGATTCTTGAAGTTAAAACTGGCTTCATATATATATATATATATATATATATATATATATATATATATATATATATATATATATATATATATATATATATATATATATATGAATACAGCAGAAGCTTGGCAGTAGTGAGTTAAAGAAGTTATGAAAAGAAAAGCAAACATTTTAAAAATAACGTAAGATGATTGTTAATGTAATTGTTTTGTCATTGAAATGAGTGTTGTTGTCATATCTATCTATTTATATTATATAAATAGCTATATATATATATATATTGCTATATATATATATATACAAAATACCTGATTGGCAGCAGAAGTAAAAAGAAAAAGGGAAACATTTTAATAATAACGTAACATGATTATACACATACATATATACAGTTATATATATATACAGTATATACATATACACACATACATATATATACATATACATATATACACATACTGTATATATACACACACACATATATACATACTGTATATACAACATATACATATCTACATATATACTGTATATACACATATATATACAAATCTACATATATATATCTACATATATATATAGGGGTGGGACTCGATTAAAAAATTAATCCAATTAATTAGAGGCTGTGTAAGAATTAATCTTGATTAATGGTATATGTCGCGCGTAAATTTGCCCCAAATGCGCAAATGTTTTTTTTTTAATTTAAAAGCGGTTTTAGTGGGCGACAGAATCAAATAATAGACATGGACATGAATATTGTAAACTGAAGCTGTTTTAATTTCTGAAAAAAAAAAGCTTTTAAACTGCATTTGAATTCAAAACAGAAACAAAAATATCATCCCTGGTTAAAATTGGGCAGACTTAAAAATAAAGTGGTAGTTTAAGTACTTTAAGTACATTTTCAGAATAGTATTGTCTTTAAATAATAATAACCAAAATTTCAACATAAAGTGCAGTTTTCTTCTTAAAAAAATAAGTCAGAAACATAAAAGGTAATTTGACCAGCTTACTCTTTAAACTCTGAGTAACATTAGCCAAAATTATTTTGTACA
>NC_053168.1:96761651-96775651 GCF_016835505.1 Polypterus senegalus
TGCAGCCAGCCATCACCTCAGTCTGATAGCAGATGCCTGGGCATGTTGTGATCTGAGTTTCAAACTACTACTAGCAATGTCTAATAAAACTGCATTTCACAGCTGGAAATTTAGAAAACATTTCAGATATGTAGCGGAAAAGGGCATAAATCTAACTGTGCAATGTAATGCTTGTTTGCCGGCTATCAAGATGTTGTCCACATCGAAAACCTCAATGTCCAACCTCAGGAAACATCTAGAGGTAAGTGCTGCTTGTAAGAGCAAACGGAAAGTTTTTTTTTAGCAATGAAGCCTTCACATTGTCACACAGTCACAGACGCCACGCCACTTTTCACAGCCACACGCTTTTAATGTGCCCAAATGCAGATGTAGCCTATGGCTATTTTAGCTCCCTATTTCGGTTCACTTTAAGCTAGCTACTCTAGATAGCTAGCTAAGGAGGTTGTTGAGCCATATTACGCACTTTCCTCCCATTTTGTCAGTTTTGATATTAGCGTGCCTGACTTGCTATATGTAATTTAAAATGTGCCTGGAATGGTAGATTTTAACAAAGACTACGCATTGTCCAAGTTTTACATGTATTGTCTTGAATGCAAGCGATCGGCTACTTCAGCATTTGTGATTGAAAAATAGACTGTAAAATGTTTTGTCTAGTAAAAAGTAACATGTTTTTTGTAAAGTGTAAACACAATAGTGGTGCACCATAGTCAATGTCTACCCCATAATTTAGTTTTAATTAATAATAACCACCATTTAATGCTACGATTTATTTTACAGTTTTTACACTTTTATTTAAGTTTTTATTATAGACAAAAAGCTAACAAAGACACATTCCAAAAGAGTTAAGAGCTGCTTATTAAAGTACTACTTATTGTTTCTTATTTTAATTTTCATTGTAGACAAAAAGCTAACAGAGACACATTCCAAAAGAGCTGCTTATTAAAGTAGTTTCTGATACCTACAATGTTAAAAAGAAATAAAAATGTGTGATTTAAAAAAAATGTTTAACAGTAAAATGTATCTTGAAGTCTGACCTTGTGGTGGTTATTATAGTGTCTTTATGAAAGTTCTGATGTTACTTTGTGTATTAAAAGAGGATCAAAAGTGTTTAACTATTTTAAATAAGAAATTCGGTGTGAATTATCCCATAACTCTGTTGTTTGATGTCCCCCAAGTGCTGTCAGCTGGAAAAAGAATTTAAAAAATTGATACAACATACTGTACAACATAGACTGTAATAGTCTGGCAACTAACAATAAGTGGATGTGACACAATAATTAACTTTCAGATTATTTTTTCTCTGCTTCATTGATGTAAGAGATATTGGTCCATTATTCGGTCTATGCTGCATCAAAGATTTTTTTTCTTCCTATATACAGGCAGCATTCAGTCACCTTGAACAACAGGGCTATGGACTGATTCACACTTGATTTCACCATAAAGATTATTACTGTCAGGTTTGAAATTGAAAATGGATACATACAAGCAGGCTACGGGTACAGAATACCCATCCAAAAATTGGAAAAGTAATCAAAAAGTAATTAAAAAGTAATTAGTTATGTTACTCAGAACAAGTAATTAAAATAGTTACACTACTATTACATTTTGAACAGGGTAACTTGTAACTGTAACGAATTACATTTTTAAAGTAACCTTCCCAACACTGATTGCCGATAACGTGTATTTATTGGAGCACAGAGCAAGGAATACAAAGTAGTACAGTACTGCAGGATTTTACTTATGTAGGAAGTATTTTAAGATAAAGAAGCTTTTATCTGTGGCACCTCTGCACAAGAACTACTTTTTCCCACCCTCTCAAACGTGTGCAGTTTTTAATGTCTGGAAAACATTTGGGATTAGATCACTTGGAGATCTGTACGTAGACGTCTTTGTATCCTATGAACAATCACACTACAAACTGAACATTCCAGGAACACATTTCTTTTACTACCTTTAAATTAGGAACTTTGTTAAACTAAACCTGCCCAATTTTCTTAACCTCCCACCTACCTCTATGCCAGAAAAAATTTTGATCAGTCTTGAGGACTCGGACAGCATCTCCGTAATATACAGTATAAAACATTTTACAGTCCCTTCCTTTCAAAAACCCAAGAGTAAAGTGGGAAAAGGATCTCTCTCTTAACATCTCAGAAAAGGAGTGGAATGTAACAATGTACAGAAATTCACTCAAACTCCATATGTGAAAAGCATACAATCATTCAACTTAAAATTATACATAGAGCACATCTGTATTATTTAAAATTGTCCAAAATGTTTCCAGAGCAAGATTCAACCTGCGAACGTTGCAATCAAGTTCCAGTCTCATTGGGCCACACGTTTTGAGCGTGCACCAAACTAACATCATTCTGGACAAAAATCTTTAAAAGCCTTTCAGACAGCCTTGGTGTCACTATCCCTCCTAACTTATCAACAGCTGTGTTTGGTGTACCTCCAGGTGAACTTAAAAGTGGAGAAGGACAAACAAACTGTATTTGCCTGTATTTCACTATTAGCACATAGGATTCTTCCAGTTGAACAAGATAAGTCTAACTCACCTATTTTAAGTCAGTGGGTAAATGATGTTATATATGATTTAAAATTGGAAAAAAAATCTAATTCTCACTTAGAGGATCTGTATAAAACCTGGCAGAATCTAATCAATAACATTTTAGAATAAGTGTTTAAATTGAGGAAGCAGATTCTCTCCCCTCTTTCTTATTCTATTTATTTTTATTCATTTATTAATTTACCTATTTACTTATTTATTTTTACTAGTTTAAAGATTTACTCTGCTGGCCTTGCTCTCTTTCTTATGGGTGGGGGTTAATATGTTAATGTTAAACTTGACTTGCTTGTATGGAATGTTATTTGATTTTAATAAAATCAAGAAAAAAACCATAACCTGTGGTAAAGCAAGATATAATATGCAGGTTTCATCAAAGAGCTTTTTTGCGGGGGATGTGATCACACTAATAAACAACTGAGTGGTAGGTACTTGAAAGCTACCATTAACGTCTGGTTCCAATAGTAACAAAATTGTGGTACCCTATGGTTTTAAAAATAGGGTTTTCTGGGTATAGCATGCAACCTTAGTAGTTACACATCTAAGCTCATGTGTAAACATTAAATTAGTAAAGAAAACAGGGACAAAGCTTTACTTACATAATACTTATATCATCTATTATTTTCACTATGGGGAGAGAAAAATCTTACTTAAAACGTATTAATGGAATAATTGGTGAACTTCATCATTTTTCATTTCTATAGGGCGAGAGGAACAGTCTAACCAGTCACCTTGAGTGGTCCACAGCATTAGGTCAGACAGACTACAATGCTCATTTAACAACGATACTGATTAAGAGCATCTGCAGATTTTAAAGGGGACTGATATGTCAAAATATATTTTAATGTAATACACTGATAATTAAAAAAAAATATCTTTGCTTTACTAAAACTAAGTTACACTAAAACAGTGCCTACTGATGACTGGTATATTAGGGTTGTGAATATATTAGCTATGAACAATAAGACAAGTAGAAGGACAAAACTAAATATTAACAGCAATTTCTTCAACTTCCACCTGTGTGTAAAGAAACTATAGACAACTCTACATTGGTTGGCTAATTTTTCTATGTAGCCTGTTACTTCAAAACTTAGGGAACTCAATGAATAAACATTCAAGCAACACTTAATGTGATTTAAACACTAGAATTACCAAAGCCTACAAAAAAAACCCATAAATCCGTTCCACCATAAATCCTTTTGCACCTCTCCGTCAGTGTCTTTTGTCTTGTAAATGTGTTGATAAGCAGCCTGCTATCACATCCCCTCAACGCCGCACAGTTTTCTCAGCTCAAGACTGTTTACCTGCATGTCAGTTGCTTAGATTTGTATAAAGTGAAAAGTCAAGCAAAATTACACCTTTTATAAATAAAACGTTTTTCATGTTTTAGTAATAATTGACAAAATGTACACATGGTGTATAATGTGTGAAGCCTGAAGTTCAAATATCAAATAGACACTTTCACAAAAGGTACAAATAGAACAGAACAAGTGCGCTTCTATTCAAGAATATAACTGCAGAAAAACAACCCGTGTTACAGTGCGACACTGACACCCCTTTGATACGACCACTTTGGTGGAGCAACGGTAGCAACTGTTGACTGGTAATCAAAACTTCACGGGTTCGACCCCGGACTACTCCAATTTAAGAAGCGAGCTGCTCATATTCTTACTATTTTAGAATAAAAACATACATTTGATTTGAGTCTGTAACAGCCAGTGTAAAGTTATGATACCTGTAAAGGTTAGCTTTGTTTGTTTTTTTTTTTTTAATTCAGTTTTATTCACGCTTCCCCAGATCTGACACTGCTGTTTTCACATAAAGACATCCTATAACAGGGGTGAACTCAGATGAGGATGAGGGTTCTACATCGCAGGAAGAATGCATGTCGCACTTTTGCCGTCGCTATACTTTGTATATGTACACGGGACGCTCTGCAGTCTACTTGTGACTTTACGCTGTAGGAAGATAAGTAAATTATATACAAAGTACAGCGACAGCAGCTTCCACCAGCAGCTATAGACTCTTCAGTACACGAGCAACTCTCCACGCTAGTGTTTAGATCTGGATGGTGCATGTGCCCAAAACATTAGCATTCATATGTTACTTACATAAAAGCCAGATCGAATGTTATTTACCTCACCTTATTTACCTATTCTCTGAAACAAGTTACCTGGACTTAGCCCAAGTGACAAACTTTCTTTATGAGTTTACAGTCCCAATCAGTACAACTTTTCAAAACATCCTATTGTAATGGAAGCACTATGGCCATTCACAACTCATGGCTCAGAAGCTTTAGGGACCAGTAAAATGATGAACTGCTGGCAGAGCTCACATACAATTTTACATCTTAGGTACAATTAAGGAAGAAATGAACTGGACAATGTTTCTTTTAACAGAAGTTAAAGACCTGACCCCGTATAAAACTTGACAGAGGAAGAGAGTTTTCCCAATTTAGTTGCACTTGGATCTATCCATGATTTTTCTTGTTCATTGAAAACACTAAGAAAATTCATTTAACTAAGTAAATGCTTTTCAAATGCTGAACCTAGTTGAAAATGCTTCTTTACATAAACATGGAAGCAGCTGTGAACTGGACGCGAGAAAGTAAGCCCAGCTCCTAGTAATGTTACATACCTCCCAGGCACAGATTAGGTAAGTGAATCACTTGAATTAAAATATCAAAACATTTTTCTAGAAAAGCTTACAAACTTTATCACATGCATTTTCAACAATGGGTTTAATAGTAATGGTGATAAGACACACTCCTGTGGACTTCATGTGTTTGAATGAATGACTTTTGAAAAAGCATCCTGTACCTTGACTTTTAAACGATTTAAAAGAAAGTCCTGAATCCATAATGTGATAAATGGGTTAACATTCATACTATTTGGTTTCCCAATCAGCATGTGATGCTGGATGGTAATGAACACTGAAGAAAAATCCAAACATATTGCAATGACATATGAACCAAGCTGATCAAGAAAATTGCAGATTTGATATAAAATAACAAGCAGATTATCTCCAACACTTCTGTTTGTACAGTAAGCAAATTGGTGGTTATCTTGAAAAGACTGTCAAACTGTTTTTCACCAAATTTCATTAGAAAAGAGGCGAATACACACTGGTCTGCAGCCATTTAGACAGCTTGGCCTGGAAACATTAGAAACAGGGGTAATGATTGATTGTTAACACAGCTTATGTACAATACCACAGGTCAGGGACCTGTTAAAAAGCAAATGAAAAACTGAAGACAGCTGCTTAAAGAAAGACTTTAAGAGCCAACCTGATATGCCATCTGGCACCACTGTCCTATTTGTTTAAGGGACCACAAGCCTTTCTCAACATCAGATAAACTGAACCCAATCTCAGCAGAATCCCTGGTGTTTTTATAAAGCATCTCCATTACTTCTGCATTTTGAGGGCTGAAACAGTTTATTTCAAATCTGGTTTAAAAAAAAGTTCACCTGCTAAAAGCTTCTGGTCTTTGTCAACTCTTTTTAGAACCCAGTCCCATGACTGTTTTTAGGCCTTTCCAAACCTGCGTTGGATTGTTGTCATTAAATCACCTCTTGATTTTTCTCCCCGTACATCTTTTTATTTTGTTTAATTAACCTGTTACTCATTTGGTGTAAAATGCATTTTTCTTTTATATTATTTACTTAATGAATGTGTTGTTTTTGCAATATTAATGCTTTAACCTCTTTAGTGAGCCACAGCAGTTTGCCAGTTTTTTCTTAATGATCAAAGATTCGCAAAATCTCATATACTCACTTGCAGTGAAAATGGCCTCATTCAGTGACTATGAGGATGTCAGCATATCGCAGGTCAGTACAGGAGAAGCATTCCTGCAGTTCCTTTATACTGTCTTTGCATCTGTTTTTTCATATGGTTCGTTTTTTCTTGTTTCAGTTTCTGCTTGTACTTCGGTAGTAGTTGCATAACACCACGGTCAAAAGTACCCAGGACTGCTTTACAATGCAATATGTAGGCGCCAGAGACGTTTCCATAATACTTGTCTAGTATTTTGGACCCTCTAGTATTAAAAGTCATGTGCTGATAGTAATGTAATTCAGATTGCAGACTGCATAAACTGAAATCACCCATCACAAGTTTGAAAGAGGCAGGTGATTTGATTTCTAGTTTCTGAGCAGTTTCAAGAATCGCTTCCGCAGCAGAGTTATATAAACTTTTACAAATAATTGATTAAATTCTTGTGGTAGATAGTATAAGCAAAGTCCAAAGTGAGTGCAGATGAACTATTTTAGAGCGATATTCTTGCACCACCTTTTGTTAATGTAAAGGCAGACCCCACTGCCCCTCTGCTTGCCAGAAGCTGGGTTTCTGCCTTGCTGAACACAATCAAATCCTTCAACTTCAACAGCTCTATCTGAGTCGGTATTCTTAAACCAGGTCCAGCAAAGCACACGAGACAGCTTCCTCTGCACTCATGGAGGTATTGCACCGAGGCTCTCAGCTCATCAAGTTTATTCCGCAAGGACTTGCATTGCTCATGATGATAGTGGCAAAAGTGTTTTAAAACTTCTCCATGTCAATCGTACTCGAAGTCCACCTCTCTTTCCTCACTTTCTGGGTTTCAAAGCTTTTATTTTGTTCGGTATATTTGTAGTGCACAGAAAGTAGCTTAAAGCTGATCTCAGTGATTGCAGCGTATCCCTGCTGTAAATTGTTTGGGTTGCTGTCACTGCAGAAACGCTGCCGCACAAAAAAAGGATGTTGGAAATGGAAGCAGACTTTTCAGTGCTTTAGTGGCAACCTCAGAATACTCCGCCTTGACTTTAATCCAAAACATATGGAGATTTGAAGCTGTCTCAAACATACTTTTAAGTCCAACATCATTTGCAACCTCAAACAGTTGATCTACTTCAAGCACAGACAAAGTGGATTCACCTGGCTTATTCACAAATGGGTCACGGATCCATTCCTTCCCATTTGGGGGGTCTTTTGTGGTTGGGAATAATGCTCAAACTCTATTGAAAGCTTAGATAGGTGATCATACACCAGCTGAGAGAAAGAAGGTCCTGGCTTGGTATCTTTAACAACCTCTGCTAATGTTTGAAACATATCAAAAATACCAATTTTCACTTGTCTACCCCATAAATGAAGTTTGGCTTTGAATGCAGCCACTTTATCTGCCAACTTTAACAACGGGTATCTTCTGCCCCTGCCCCATGTGCTGCTGCTCCACCACTGCCTCAGATTTTCCCTCACAGGCTCCTCCAGCCTGGCTGGATACCGAATCTGCAGAGTGGGTAAAGGTGGGGTGCCCAATAGTGCCTTTATGCCTATTCATATTGTGAGGATTCTGAAATCTTTTGGGATCCCCCCCATTCCCCAAATGTGAATGTCACGTTGAAGTGTGTCCCAAAGCACAATTACCACGTCTGTGTAAGATTGTTTGTCTGTTGGACAGGACAACAGCAGGCTTACTGCTCCACAGAAGCGAATCCTAAAAGATTGTGGTTGCGCTATAAATCCCTGTCTTACACCCCAAAACACGAGACTGAGTCTCAGTATTTTAGCAAAACCAGCTTTATTCAGCTTGAAACAGGAACAGCACGGTTATTTAAAGTGCATCCGGAAAGTATTCACAGCGCATCACTTTTTCCACATTTTGTTATGTTACAGCCTTATTCCAAAATGGATAAAATTATTTATTTTCCTCAGAATTCTACACACAACACACCATAATGACCATCCATCCATCCATCCTCTTCCGTTTATCCGGGGTCAGGTAAGCAGCTTAAGCAGAGAGGCCCAGACTTTCCTCTCCCTGGCCACTTCTTCTAGCTCTTCCGGGAGAATCCCAAGGCGTTCCCAGGCCAGCCGGGAGACATAGTCCCTCCAGCGTGTCCTGGGTCTTCCCCAGGACCTCCTCCCGGTTGGACGTGCCTGGAACACCTCACCAGGGAGGCGTCCAGGAGGCATCCTGATCAGATGTCCAACCACTCATCTGACTCCTCTCGATGCGGAGGAGTAGCGGCTCTACTCTGAGCCCCTCCCAGATGACTGAGCTTCTCACCCTGTCTTTAAGGGAAAGCCCAGACACCCTGCGGAGGAAACTCATTTCAGCCGCTTGTATTCGCGATTTTGTTCTTTCGGTTACTACCCATAGCTCATGACCATAGGTGAGGGTAGGAACGTAGATCAACTGGTAAACTGAGAGCTTTGCCTTATGGCTCCACTCTTCTTTCACCATGACAGACCGATGCAGAGCCCACATCACTGCGGATGCCGCACCGATCCGCCTGTCGATCTCACGGTGCATTCTTCCCTCACTCGTGAACAAGACCCCGAGATACTTGAAATCCTCCACTTGGGGCAGGATCTCTCCCCCAACCCTGAGAGGGCACTCCACCCTTTTTGGCTGAGGACCATGGTCTCAGATTTGGAGGTGCTAATTCTCATCCCAGCCGCTTCACACTCAGCTGCGAACCGTTCCAGAGAGAGCTAAAGGTCACAGCCTGATGAAGCAAACAGGACAACATCTGCAAAAAGCAGTGACCCAATCCTGAGTCCACCAAACCGAACCCCTTCAACACCCTGGCTGTGCCTAGAAATTCTGTCCATAAAAGTTATGAACAGAATCGGTGACAAAGGGCAGCCCTGGCGGAGTCCAACTCTCACTGGAAACATGCTCAACACTGCCGGCAATGTGGACCAAGCTCTGACACCGGTTGTACAAGGACCAAATAGCTCTTATCAGGAGGTCTGGTACCCCATACTCCCGGAGCACCCCCCATAGGATTCCCAGAGGGACACGGTCGAACGCCTTTTCCAATTCCACAAAACACATGTGGACTGGTTGGGCAAACTCCCATGCACCCTCCAGGATTCTGCTAAGGGTGTAGAGCTGGTCCACTGTTCCGCGACCAGGACGAAAACCACACTGTTCCTCCAAAATCCGAAGTTTGACTATCCGACGGACCCTCCTCTCCAGAAACCCCGAATATACTTTTCCAGGGAGGCTGAGGAGTGTGATCCCTCTGTAGTTGGAACACATCCTCCAGTCCTGGTCCGGTCCCCCATAGTGACAACATGAAAAGTTTGAGATTTTTGCAAATTTACATTAAAAATAAAAAAATTGAGAAAGCACATGTACATAAGTATTCACAGCCTTTGCTATGAAGCTCAAAATTGAGCTCAGGTGCATCCTGTTTCCCCTGATCAATTAAGCTGCAGAAACATCTCAAGGATGAAGTCCACCTGTGGTAAATTCAGTTGACTGGACATGATTTGGAAAGGCACACACCTGTCTATATAAGGTCCCACAGTTGACAGTTCATGTCAGAGCACAAACCATGCATGAAGTCGAAGGAATTGTCTGTAGACCTCCAAGACAGGATTGTCTGGATGCACAAATCTGGGGAAGGTTACAGAAACGAAGCACTTTGAGCTACATTTTTTTGTATGAATATGTGCTATATACTGTAAATAAATGTTGATTGATTGATTGAGAAAGATTTCTGCTGCTTTAAAGGTCCCAATGAGCACAGTGGCCTCCATCATCCACAAGTGGAAGAAGTTCCAAACCACCAGGACTCTTCCTAGAGTTGGCCGGCCATCTAAACTGAGTGATCAGGGGAGAAGGGCCTTAGTCGGGGAGGTGACCAAGAACCCGATGGTCATTCTGTCAGAACTCCAGAGGTCCTCTGTGGAGAGAGGAGAACCTTCCAGAAGGACAACCATCTCTGCAGCAATCCACCAATCAGGCCTGTATGGTAGAGTGGCCAGACGGAAGCCACACCTTAGTAAATGGCACATGGCAGCCCACCTGGAGTTTGCCAAAAGGCACCTGAAGGACTCTCAGCCCATGAGAAACAAAATTCTCTGGCCTGTGAGACAAAGATTGAACTCTCTGGTGTGAATGCCAAGTATCACATTTGGAGGAAACCAGGAACCGCTCATCACCAGGCCAATACCATCCCTACAGTGAAGCATGGTGGTGGCAGCATCATGCTGTGGGGATGTTTTTTAGTGGCAAGAACTGGGAGACTAGTCAGGATAAAGGGAAAGATGACTGCAGCAATGTACAGAGACATCCTGCATGAAAACCTGCTCCAGAGCGCTCTTGACCTAAGACTGGGGCGACGGTTCATCTTTCAGCAGGACAACAACCCAAGCACACAGCCAAGATATCAAAGGAGTGCCTTCAGGACAACTCTGTGAATGTCCCTGAGTGGCCCAGCCAGAGCCCAGACTTGAATCTTATTGAACATCTCTGGAGAGATCCTAAAATGGCCATGCACCAACGCTTCCCATCCAACCTGATGGAGCTTAAGAGGTGCTGCAAAGAGGAATAGGCGAGGTGTGTCTATTTTGTGGCATCATATTCAAAAAGACTTGAGGCTGTAATTGCTGCCAAAGGTGCTTTGACAAAGTATTGAGCAAAGGCTCTGAATACTTATGTACATGTGATTTCTCAGTTTTTTTATTTTTAATAAATTTGCAAAAACCTCAAGGAAACTTTTCATGTTGTCATTATGGGGTGTTGTGTGTAGAATTTGAGGAAAAATGAATTTAATCCATTTTGAAATAAGGCTGTAACATAAGAAAATGTGGAAAAAGTGATGCGCTGTGAATACTTTCTGGATGCACTGTGCTTCATAAGTAACGAGATTTCTATAGACTCCTGTCATATGGGGAAACTGTCGGGACCATAAAAATACTGTTGTAATGTTGTATTATTCTCCCACCTCGGTCTCTCTCCTCTCTTTGTGCTGATGCAAAGCCCCGTCCACCTAGCATTATGAAAAGTGTCCTCAGTGAAGGGGGCAGCCATTTGGCTGTAGCCCATCACTGAGTGAATCCATGTTGCTGCAGTTCTCTCGCGACCCGGCTGTCAGCCACGGACCAGGGGTCGTGGACCCCTGTAATAAAGGATCATAATTTACCTAAAAGGTGTGGACAAAGAGGAATAAATGCAAAGAACACCATCAAAGGCTGCCATAAAACATGAATGCAGTTGTTCTCTTCCAAGACCATAAATACGGCCTTACTTAAAATCACAGCTTAAACCCATAAGACATTTACTTTAATGATCTGGTCAGTGACTTTCTAGCATTGTTGGAAACACGGCTCAGAGTATTAATTAAAGAAGCACCTTAGAATAATAATTTTGTTAACTCTGTTTGTCAAGAAAAGAGAGATGGTTGAGCCTTTTAAACTATGAAAATACCAGTTTTGTTGTAGTTGTTCAAGTAATATTGCAGTCTGTCAGTCAGATAGTCAGTCATTGTCCAACAAGGGTCTTCTGGAGCCAATCCCAGCCAGCACAGGGCAGGAACAAACCCCGGGCAGGGTGCCAAACCACAGCAGGGCACACACATAGACACACCCACACATTAAGGACAATTTAGGATCGCCAATGCACCTAAGCTGCATGTCTTGACAATTTAACTCCTAAATAGGTGTCTTTTATCAAAGAATTTTAAAACTTATTATCTAGAATAATTATAAACGGTGCCTTATAGTAAGTGATGTCAATTTTCATATAGATAATTAGAGTTGCCCAAAAGACAGGCAATTTAACAACATATTGCATTCTTTTGATCCCAGTCAGCAAAGTTAACCAGGATCCACATTAACAGAAGACAAAAGCTGGACCTAGTAATATCAAAAACAATTAAAAATTGATGCGACATATGTCATGGCTATTGATGTGTCTGATCATTTCTACGTTTGTTTATACTATACTATAGTTTATACTAAAGAGCATCAGGTTGTTAAAAGACGCTACTTAATGCCACAGTTAGCTTCCAGGATTACAGTATTCTGAATAATCAGTCAAATGTTAGTGTTTATAGTAATAGAGCCAACAATATAACCCATTAAGGTATAACATTTTAATGCCAAGGTGAGGGCTGCAGCCTACATAGTATCCCCTGGAAAAATTAAATCTTGAACTACTAAACTACTCTGGACAACTCAAGAGTGTCTAATCTTAAACAGAATGTCTAAACATTCAGCCCATTATGAAATGCCAAAGGCTCATTTAGCAGATTACAGCATAGAACTGTCTTTTAAAATAGACTGCTATTTTTTTTAAATTACAAATAATATGAGAAAACCAAGCATAATATTTTTAACCACTCACCACCTTTGAACTTGGGCTCAATCAATAGAATGCCCCCTGCAAATGTCAAATGAAATAAGTGAAGCTTCTACAGCATTATAAACACAAATAATACTTGATACAATAGACCCCTCAAAAGCAAACCTTATCCAAACTTAGTGTGCTTATTGTAATGAATTAAATTCCTTCATTAAAATAGGTTAACTTGAACTATGTAGACGCAGTTCAGGGTTCACAGCCTCAGTCATTCGCGGATTTTTTCTTAGAACCTAACTAATTGTTATAGGAAAGCACAAATATCCTCCTCAATTTTTTATAGCAATACTGTACTGCAGAGAGAACAGCAAGCAACCGCGGAGGGAAACGCGGTTTGGGATGGTGAAAGTAGCCAATCCGAGAGTATTATTCATTTCTCCTTGCTGCTGATTCGCGTTTTCCATTTTCATCTATCCATCCTCTTCCGCTTATCCGAGATCAGGTCGCGGGGGCAGCAGCTTGAGCAGAGATACCCAGAAATCCCTCTCCTCGACCACTTCTTCTAGCTTGTCTTCCAGCATGTCCTGGGTCTTCTCCAGGGCCTCCACCCAGTTAGACGTGCCCGGAACAACTCACCAGGGAGGCGTCCAGGAGGCACCCATATCACATGCCCAACTCATCTGACTCCTCTCGATGTGGAGGAGCAGCGGCTCTACTCTGAGCCCCTCTCGGATGACTGAGCTTCTCAACCTATCTTTAAGTGTTTTCCATTTTGTTATTCTTAAATGCACAAGATGCCGCCAAAACACCCTGCACCTTCTAAGGCTTCTGACACTGAGGCTAAGTGCCAGAAGAAGTTTAAAACACTCCAGGAGAAGGTTGAACTACTAGATTTGCTCCAGGAACTAAAAAATTATGCTGCAGTAGCGTGCCATTATGGCATTAATGAAAGCACCGTACACTACATAAAGAATGACGAGGCAGCGATCAGTAGTACCTTATCTGTAAGTTTCTGTGCCGAAAAGGTATAGACCATAAGGGATAAAAATATTGTCAGGATGGAATCTGCCTTGGCATTCTTGATCACCGACTGCAGGAAGATCTTGGATGGTAACATCATCTGTGAGAAAGCATGGAAATTGTACCAGCAGTTCGCTACAGGAGACAATGTAGAAGACACTGAAAAACCGAAACAAGGACCATCAACAGCACCTGAGCCTGAAGATTTTCAAGCCATTAAGGGATGGTTTGATCGTTTTTAGAAACAATTTAATATTAAAAGCATCTCTCTACATGAAGAGGCATCATCTGCTGACAAAGAAGTCGCAGAGAAGTACCCCTAGACATTTAGGCACATCATAGAAG